>NC_059381.1:8859388-9149388 GCF_019703515.2 Myxocyprinus asiaticus
CCTGACAACCTCACAGTAATCTCCCATTGACAGTCTTCTTTCTGTGTCTGACTACCCTGAATCACAAGCTGAGATGTATTTAGCTAAAAATCCAGCCAATTCAGTATTACCTTCAACAATATCTCAGTAGCATTCAGGAATGTTAATCTCATTTTAACTCAGTGAGGGACAACAATCAAGAACTACGTGTACGAATATTGTAATATTGATTGATCCCCCCCACCCATGGCTGTCTAATGACTAGATGTTTCTTTCCCACTGTAAGGTCATGTTGACCCCGGAGAGGATGACTTGACCACTGCCTTGAGAGAGACTCAGGAGGAAGCAGGTTTGGGTAAAGATCACCTGTGCATGGTGGATGGCTTCCTGCAGAAGTTACACTATCAGGTGAGGGGAAAGGACAAAGAGGTCCTCTACTGGTTGGCTGAACTCCGTGACCCAAATACAAGGGTCAACCTTTCTGAAGAACACCAGGATTACCGCTGGGCCAAACTAGAGGAAGCCTGCAAACTGGCAAAGTACCAGGACTTACAGGACATACTTACAGCAGCACAGCAGTATATAGAGACAGATGGCAAACAGTAACATTTAGACACTATCGGCACTAAGTACTGCATTCATCTTTACAAAATGGTTTTAGGATACTGGACTAAAACTCCCTCGTTTAAGAACGTAATCTCCGAGTATGGTTTACACTGTACATTGAACACTAAAAGCCACAAGGCTTTCTCTTCAAAATGCATTTGTTCAATATTGCAATGTCATACTAGTAATCAAGAGGGTGTATTAGGAAGTTTCTGAGCTCTAAACTCGAATATCAAATCATTGAATGTCCAGAATCTTTTGTTTGTATGTCAGTCATTTTGTTACCAATCCTGAGTCATGCCAAATAAAATACATTGAAACAGTGCTCAATAATTGAAAGGACTTTTAAATATGTAGTCTAATGGTTTAATTGCTAAGGCGCATTTAACTCCTCTACATACACACAAACAAAAATTAATTGCATTGTGATCATACAAACAGTTCTTAAATTGATTATATCGGACACTGTCTCCCCCAAACTTAAATACTTAAGTTTAGGATCGAAATAAGTACAGATTTGATTCATTCTTACTGTTTCTCCATAATTGAATGTTTACAATGATATTCCCTTTAACAACATTGCAAGAAGAAAAAGGAAATATGTTGAACTTAAGCAAATAATGAGTCAATTTGATCTAAACCAGGACCACAAATCCTGGCAAAGATAGCAACTGTTTCCAAGTGAAAACACAAAAAGGTAATTAAATCATTGATGAAACATTAAACACACACTCATGACACACAAAAATAAAATCCTTCAAGACAAATCCACTGCTGACTAACGTCACAACACTTTTTGCTGGGGTGTTTGAAATGAACTTGGTTGTTTTGCTGTGCACAGGGGTGTAATACACCAAAAGTCTCTTGCTGAATGTGAAATCCAGTCTGTTTAAATTGATGGACATCCCCATTTGAACACGTTGTGAGCCCTTTTGGCCCAAAGTCCAGGGATTCAAGGGAACGATTGAGTTGGGAACAATCGTTTCAGATAATTCACAAGTTCCTGATGCTCAACCGGAGAGCACCGTTACCTCAAGATCCTTAGATCCACTGACCCTTCCAGAAGGGTTTCGTAGGACCAGGATCAATATCCTAGTGTGTCCTTGGCTGGTTTGCAGGAATAAAGGTGTACCTGAGACCCCATGTGCATAAACATCTATACTTCCACCCCTTTAATGACACCTTAGGGAGTTGTGTGCCTCACTGGATGATTGACATCATATAAAACACATTAAAACACACAAGCATGCTCTTGAAAGCTACGGCCCACTCTGGTGCCGTTACCAAAACAAAAAAGCATTCGACTAGGAAGGAGGGGGCGTACTGGTGAGCAAAATGTCCTCAGAAGTCACTGATCTCAAACCCCAAACTTTATAAACTCCTAGGATCAAGATTATCGTCAAACTACCAGACAAAGTCAAGATCTGTGTAAAATCGATGAGGAAAGGGAGAAATGGTCATGGTTTGGTTCAGCTGCTCAGACACTCATACATGATCACAACATGAGAATGTGTACATTAAAAAGTATAACGAAGTATGATTACCTTCAGCCAAAATCGGTGGATCCAAAATGGGGGGCCAAATGTGGGACATCCTTATTGTAGGTTCTTGGTCATTAAGAAACAGCAGCTAAATAAGTCATTTGCTGGAAGTCATTTTAATGCTAGTATCCATTCTGCAGCGGAGTACTTGAAAGCACCTTGATGTGCCATACACTCTGACACTGCAATTTAATGGTTCAAAAAGCTCAATCACAGAAGTGATTAGCGGGAACGAGCTGCTTATAAGGAAACACATTTAGTTACTTTAGTGAAGGTGACCTGCTTATGTAGATGGCTGGTCAAAATGACGACAAAAATTTGAGAAAAGAATAGTCTATTCATTCTCCATTTATCCTCTCTTTAATACTTACCTGTTGTTCTGGAAAATGCTCAACATGAAATGGGAAATTAGGTAGATAGTTGAGTGGCATCACTGAAGCCCTATACTGTGAAGACAGTTCCAGACAGTTGAAAATCGGGGCAATGAACAAAACATTAATTTGTTGGCGATGAAAGTGTCACCATGTACAGCTAAAGGTTATGGGTGGTTTAAAGGGTAATTTCACCCAAAATGACAAGCCTGTAATCTTTGACTCACTCTCACGTCATCTGAAATCCATATGACATTCATTCTTTTTTTTCCTGTTGAACACAAAAGAAAATTTAAACTTCCGCATTTTGTTTGTTTTCGAGACACGAGAGAACCAGTCATTAACAACTTAAATTTCATACTGATCCTTACAGCAAACTATCATATGGCTTCAAAAGACTTGGACTATAGCATATGGACTTCATTTATGAGGCTTTTATGGTGCTTTTCATTCTTTCTTGGAGCTTAAAAGCCTCTGGTCACTGCTTTTATTGTATAAAGAACAGCGGCTCAGACATTCTTTAAAATTTCTCTTTTTGTGTCCCACAGAAGAAAGTCATTTGGGTTCGGAACAAAATGAGGGCGCAGATCTTATTACAGAATACTCAATTTTGTGTAAAATAACCCTTTTAAATAATTGGAAAAAAACATTGAAATGTTTATGGTGGTCTGACTAGCGCTGAATATCCAAAAGCCCTGAGGTTAAGAGGTAAGAGAAATTGGGATATGAAATGTGACTAACAACTTTGTGTTTTACAAGTCCAGAAAGACGTCGGGGGGTCATATAGTGTACTTTACTGAGGAACTGTAAGGTGTGGTAGGGACCAAGATATGAAGCTATGATGTTTTCAAAACTGAAAAAATGAAAAATAAAAGCTTTAGCATAGGAAGGAGAAGAGAGAATCTGAAACATGAGGCTCTTGGGGTTAAGAATAGTAAGAGGGTGAAGGTCCGTGTCATGTTAACAGTGGAAGGAGGTCAAGACTCCTCGTTGCCAGAGTCGTCTTCATCGGCAAAACAGTCCCCGGCCATTTCTCCACCTATCCCACCGGCCTCTGCCTCATCATCGTCATCATCCTCTTCCTCTATGTCATCGTCATACAGATCGTCGTAGAGCAGGTCGGAGCTACTATCGTGAGAAGGCACTTTGGTCTGGATGCAGTATTCAGCAAGCGTCGTTGGTACTTTCACTCCATCTCGCTCTGCATCGGCCTTGGTGGACATCACCTGCTTCCTGTATGTGGTACAAAGACACAAATTCAGAACAGCTACAATCTCTACAATAAAATCAACCAAGGCTTTGCAGCTTATAACAGCTTCATCTACTAATATATAGAGTGGGGTCCATGTAATTTTTTCCAGTGAAACTTTTCACTAAAATTGTTTTGCTGACAGTATAATCTGTAATAAAAACTTTATTATTAATAGAAGCTAGGGGTGGGTAAAAATATCGATTTTCCGATGCATCGCGATCTTCATTTGAACAATCTCGATAATGATTCTTAAATTCCAAGAGTGATCTTATACTCTATGCAACAACCCTCTACACAGAGAGTAAATCGCTCGCATTTGCAACCAAATTTTGCGTTATGTGACTAAAATGTATATATTTAGCAAACGGCTGGTAAATGTTCAGACTTCACTCACCAGTAATTGTGTACTATAGTGGTGTAGTATTCGGCAGCGAAATCCCTTTACTGTGTGTTTAGTGTAAAAGTTGTTCCATGTAATGTGTGTCCAAAGACTGTCATTGAATGTCTATTTTAATACCTTTCTATTCTCTACAGTCAATTGTTGGTGAAAAGCAACAAAAAATAAATATTTAATTCGAATCACGCATAGCACACATGAGATAGAGCCATTCGAGTCTCTCTCGTTAACATGCGCTCATTTACAGACACTCTTTACAAAAATACCAGGTTTCCTTAAAGAGACAGTACCAGTTTTTAGCATGTGTTTAACAAATAAATGTAAACAGAACAAATTATGAAATTAAACAATAAACATAACAAAAAATAATAAATGCAATATAATATCATATTTATTGAAAGAATACATGGATTTGTTAATTTTTTAAAAACTAAAATGTGACCAATGATGAGAAACAAATAAAATATAATTTGTAAAATTAATATTTTCATAATGTATAGAGTTAGACGTTTCCCTGTATAATTAACAGCATTAGCTGCGAAGGAATTTTTTTCATATGTAAGCAAAAGGGATATTATATCTGAAATGTACTCATACGAATCGATATTGAATTGAATCTAAATTGGAATCGAATTGAATTGAGAGCTTGTGAATCGGAATCGAATCAGATCGTGAAATCATTATCAATACCTGGCCGTAATAAAAGCATTTTTACTAATGGTATTAGACTTTTGGATCTCACTGCATTTCCTTTTTTATAGTGGCAAAGAAGCAAATTATGCAGTTTTCTGCTAAAGGACCTGTTTTGTCAGAGAATAATGTCAATAAGGGAAAAGTTCATGATATTTTTCACTTGTGTTTGCTTGCCCAAGGGAAATAAAGATATATTCAGTGCAGTGTGTCCTGAACTTCAGTAGAATGGTGCAATGGAAGCGTGATGGGCCAACATTTGGTCTGAGCAAAGGTTTAATGTAAATCTCAGCCAACATAAATAGTACAACTAGATTTTTTAATTTTCTGAAGAAATTGTGAGAGGAGCTTGATGATGCAAAACTTGCCGCTGTGATGTTCGGGTGTTCTGGATAGTTCCCAGATCGTTGCTAGGGTGTAGTAATAGTCATCACAATTTGAAGTATCGTTCATGTAAATCACAATAGTTTTGCTTGCCTAGCACTACTAAAAATATTAATAATTTAATTGTATGCAACTGTAGTTGATGGTTGCATGTTTGATGTATGTGAGGTTAAAAAAAATTAAAACACAATAGGAAAAAAATATGCCTATGAAATTCTGAGAATTTGGTCCTGAAAACATTTAGGTCATGTAAAGTCACAGTGCAGAAAAAAATGTCAGACTAACCTTTAAACTTAAACATGAAGTGAACTGAAGAGTATGAAAATGTCATTTGATGCTAAAATATATTTTTTTATGTACAGATTGTCATTTGAAAGACCAAGTAATTGTACCTTATAATCTCTGCATATTCCTTATCCTTGCCTTTGCTGTCCCTCCACTTGCGAAACATGACTGAGGCATCCACATTTGCAGGAGAAAATGTGTTGGGTTCGTTCAGCAGTGAAATCACGCTCAACAGGATTGTTCTACGCACAAACACACACATGTAGTCCAAGTCATTTTGGAAGTTGATACTGGACTGTAAATGCCCCGATATACTTCCGGAGAAGTTCTTCTTCGTTCTTTGTTCAGGGGTAAAAAGAAATTCGAAACAGCCATGCAACAATATACTATTTGCGAACATTCAGACATCCACCACACTGCTGTGGGAGGCGTTTAGAGGAGCATTTAAATATGAGGAAGAGCAAGACTACATTTAAACCTTAACTAATGTGACAATAATTGTGTTATCAATGACTCTATGCCTCATTCTATGAGTAGAATTCTCACTAGATCAGTAAAAGATGCTTTTTTAAACCACTTGATGATGATTTAAAGCCACGGTTTTCAAACTGGGAGGCGCCAGAGCTTGTCAGGGGAGGTGTGGAGATTGATGATAAATATACCAAGTAAAATCAAAAGATGCATAAAAACAATAAAAATATATTGTCAAGATAAATGAAAATTAATAGCTTAATGGACCATAGTCCAGCTTAATATACCATAGCTTTATGGCGTTATAATACGATTCGATTTGTGAACGAATGCATTTCATGCGAGGGCGCATCCATGTACCGGTCACGCGAGTGCGAATCTGTCCGCTAGCACGCGGATTTCCTGAACGCGTGCTCTCAAATACATGCTGCTTAATGAAATATCCCTGCTCGCTCATAGAGCATGTGTGCATGCCCAAAAGTGTCCCGTGCACTCGTGAATCTATTATAAAACCATTTACAACAGTTCTGCCTCTATTCATCTGTCACAACTTGTCCATTGTTACGAGTTCAACATGATATCGGGTCGATGTGTCTTCATGTGTTTGTGACAAGTGCAGTTTCACATAAAGACGTGATGTGATGCGAATGTGATGCGAGTTTATCAAAAATACAGGCTAAGAAACAGTTAAGGCAAACATGATATATTTATAGCCATTACTCCCACACAAGTGTATGGCGTATTGCCGAATTAGTCTGTCAGACTGAATTTAAGGTTATTGATCATCATTCACCCAGGCGAGCTGTTACTAACCACTGAAACAAACTCAAAAATAGATTTTGTACTAAATTACATCACACCCGTTCATTCTTCGATTTCATATGAAGTATATCGGGGCCTTAATGGTGTCTGTTTTGACTGTATTACCTGACATTCTGTGTGGGGTTCCATCGCTCTGAGGGGAGCTCTCCGCTCTGTGGGTCATCCACAGGAGGGTGGAGGATGGAAATACATACATCGCCATTCTGAGGTTGAGAGACATTGAACAGGACAACAATAACAACATTTTTACTATACGGTTACAAACATACGTTTTAAAGTCAACATGTGTAAAACAGGTTATTCAATGAGACAAAAAATTAGGGGCAGGTCATGATTTGATTTATCATGCACTGATTAGATTGTGAAAAGTGGGGAGGAGTTGAAAAATAAGAGGGCCTGGTGATGTCATTTCAGAGGCAGAGCAAGTTGTAACATTTTGACGAATGATTACAAATTAACTTTGTAATAATATGCACAGATGAATTGTGCACAATAAGACAAGGACAGTATATAAGGAAAGTAAATAGGGTCATTTTTGATTTTATGTTGAATGGTGGCTACAAGTATATAAAAAATAAACGTTTACCTCGTAGATGTTTGGATGCCACATCTTGGTAAAGAATCGGAAGGTCGGGGGAGAGTATGGGTAGTCAATAGGAAATTTTACATGGGCCTGGGAAAAGAGACAAGAGAGAGACAAAAAAAAAAAAAAAGAGAGAGAGAGAAAAATGGAGCATTATTAGCAAGTAAATGAGCTGTTATAAATCAGTTGCAGAACTGGAAAAGACACATTATAAGCTAAAAGAGTTTGTATACACATAATCCTCATGAAGCTAAACATTATGTACTCTTTATCAGGTTTCCGATGTGGTGCTAAAAAGAAGCTTGAGATATCAGTGCGGTGCTGTACTGAATGCTGTAGCCTTCGCAGTCCTGTATTAAATGCAAAGTGTTGTTTTGATTGAGGTAGCAAATACATTTACATTTATACATTTAGCAGATGCTTTCATCCACAGTGACTTACAGTGTATTCAAGGTATACTTTTTATCAGTTTGTGTGTTGCCATGCTCTACAAGTTGAGCTGCTTGAACAGTAGTCATTTTAAGATGAGAGTGCATTGGTAAATATGGCATGGAGTTTACTTCTTATGATATTTGTGGTTATGACTTGAGTACATTTGACTGCAGTGTTAACTATAAGAGCGATATTGGTATACTAATGGGTGTCTCTTCTCTGCATGACACTCACCAGTGCTGTTGACTGCTGATTATGTGACAGACTATATGAACTGGCTGGTGCTCATGTCTACAATGCAGCATGAGCGTGACTGAGTGAATGCAGACCTACAACTTATCTAATTTAACCTACTCTGGTGGTAATCATTAGAGATTAATGACAACAAACCAGATAGCTCTTTGTAGCTGGAAAAAGCCAGGACATCTGACGTAAGTTAAAAAAAAAAAAAAAAAGGAATAAATATTCAATTCACTAGATAGACACATGTTTCTGCTATAAGCATGGATAATCTTGCTAAAACCTACATTTATTCGCCTTGTGGGAGGTGCTCATGTCTGCCTCTACACAGATACCATTATCTTCTTTAAATCATGCTGGATCGCCCTATCTTTGCTTTGGTCAACCTTTCACCCATATTGGTTAGTATTAGTTCACACATAAACTCAGCAAAAAAAAGAAACATCCCTTTTTCAGGACACTGTATTTTAAAGATAATTTTGTAAAAATCCAAATAACTTTACAGATCTTTATTGTAAAGGGTTTAAACAATGTTTTCCATGCTTGTTCAATGAACCATAAACAATTAATGAACATGCACCTGTGGAACGGTCGTTAAGACACTAACAACTTACAGATGGTAAGCAATTAAGGTCACAGTTATAAAAATTAGGACACTAATGGGGCTTTTCCACTGCACGGTACAGCTCGACTCGATTCTGCTCGCTTTTTGGGGGTTTTCCAATGTGGATAGTACCTGGTACCTGATACTTTTTTTAGTACCACCTCAGTTGAGGTTCCAAGTGAGCTGAGCCGATAATAAATGTGACGTCAAAACCCTGCAGATCACTGATTGGTCAGAGAGAATCGTCACTACCAGCGTCACTGGATTTGCGACACAGGACTTCAACCCGCTAGTTTTAAAGTTAGCAACAGCAATATCATTTGTTCATGTGACTTTCGAATTGTACAAAGAAATGGCTGTGCGCAAAACCACACCATGGTCAATAAACGAGATGCAGACTTTCCTCTCATTAGCGATGAACGAAACGACGCAAAACGTACACGTTTTTCAGGAAGTGTCTCAGCTGTTGGCCACACACAGCTACCACCGGTTCAACCAACATTGTAGGGAAAAGTAAAAAAAAAAAACTTAAAGTGACAACAGAACCATCAAGGACCACAACAGCCGGAGTGGTTCAAACAGAAGAAAGTGGAAGTGGTTCGACCAAATGGACGCTATCTATGGCAATAGACCGGCGAGCAATGGAAGGGAGAGTGCCCTGGACTCGGTCACAGTGTTGTTGGAGTCCAAGATGGAGGATGGTACGTTTTGTTACGTTAACTCTATATTCTGCTTGAAAGCTTCACTTTATTTAGTTGACCAGCTACTGGAAAGCTTGCTTCTAAAACAACCAGGCCAATTTAACTGTTACACTTGTGTAAAATCACCATGCAACAACTGCTTTATGCAGCACAATGAGCTAGTAGCTAACAGCTAGCGGTCGTGTTAATGTTTATGGTCAGTAATGTTTGTGTCGAGCTTAAGATGATGTCACGGCAGTAGAGGCGGCGCAACTATGACGATCAGCCTATAATCCCACCCATGTTGAGGCGGCACTAAACTGCAGTGGAAAAGCAAGCTCAGAAAAGTAAAGGGAGCAGAGTCGAGTCGAACCGTAATGTGCAGTCGAAAAGTGCCATTAAGAGACCTTTCTACTGACTCTGAAAAACACCAAAAGAAAGATGCCCAGGGTCTCTGCTCATCTGTGTGAACGTGCTTTAAGCATGCTGCATGGAGGTATGAGGACTGCAGATGTGGCCAGGGCAATAAATTGCAATGTCCGTACTGTGAGATGCCTAAGACAGCGCTACAGGGAGACAGGAAGGACAGCTGATCATCCTCACAGTGCCTGACCACGTGTAACAACACCTGCACAGGATCGGTACATCCAAATATCACACCTGTGAGACAGGTACAGGATGGCGGCAACAACAACTGCCCGAGTTACACCAGGAACGCACAATCCCTCCATCAGTGCTCAGACTGTCCACAATAGGCTGAGAGAGGCTGGACTGAGGACTTGTAGGCCTGTTGGAAGGCAGGTCCTTGCCAGACATCACCGGCAACAACGTCGCCTGTGGGCACAAACCCACCATCGCTGGACCAGACAGGACAGGCAAAAAGTGCTCTTCACTGACGAGTCGTGGTTTTGTCTCACCAGGGGTGATGGTCGGACTCACGTATATCATCGAAGGAATGAGTGTTACACCGAGGCCTGTACTCTGGAGCGGGATCGATTTGGAGGTGGAGGGTCCGTTATAGTCTGGGGCGGTGTGTCACAGCATCATCGGACTGAGCTTGTTGTCACTGCAGGCAATCTCAATGCTGTGCGTTACAGGGAAGACATCCTCCTCCCTCATGTGGTACCCTTCCTGCAGGCTCATCCTGACATGACCCTCCAGCATGACAATGCCACCAGCCATACTGCTCGTTCTGTGCGTGATTTCCTGCAAGACAGGAATGTCAGTGTTCTGCCATGGCCAACGAAGAGCCCGGATCTCAATCCCATTGAGCACGTCTGGGACCTGTTGGATCGGAGGGTGAGGGCTAGGGCCATTCCCCCCCAGAAATGTCCGGGAACTTGCAAGTGTCTTGGTGGAAGAGTGGGGTAACATCTCACAGCAAGAACTGGCAAATCTGGTGCAGTTCATGAGGAGGAGATGCACTGCAGTACTTAATACAGCTGGTGGCCACACCAGATACTGACTGTTACTTTTGATTTTGACCCCCCTTTGTTCAGAGACACATTATTCCATTTATGTTAGTCACACGTCTGTGAAACTTGTTCAGTTTATGTCTTAGTTGTTGAATCTTTTTATGTTCATACAAATATTTACACATGTTAACTTTGCTGAAAATAAAAGCAGTTGAAAGTGAGAGGACGTTTCTTTTTTTGCTGAGTTTACCACTACAGAATCCCTAGCTGATTAGTTGCATATGGAATAAGTATGAAGAGAAAATGGACTACTGACCAAAATATTATCCAGGTCGATTAATCGCCTAATATTTGGCCATTTTAAGATTACAGGGGTGATGACATGAGAAGTCAAATTTTCCTTGATCTTTTGACAAACAAGAGGTCATTGTTCTATAAAAACATACTGTAAGTTTCAGAACTCAAAACTTCCTCCTCACTTCAAAAAGAGCATTTGTTTAAACCAAGCTGCCAAAAAGACTCATTCTCTACTTCCTGTCACACTGTGGTAGACATTTGTATCTGACCACCTCCACAACAACACATCAAAGCCTAATTTACCTTATCACTTCCGTAGCCCACCCAGTAGTGGTGAGCAGTGAGATGGCAACGAGAGAGCAGGTCAGTCAAGAGCAGAGAGACAATCAGAACAGTGGGAATTTACTGTCAAGTCTTAAGGAGAACAGTATTAAAACCAAGCGTTTCTGACAGAGGGTCAGAAGAGGGTTGTTGTTTTGTGCAATAAACTTTACTAATATTATAAGTGAACCTCAAGGAACATATTAAAATAATAAAAGAGGCATGTCATGACCCCTTTAAGGCCAAAACATTTTTCACGCATGTACGCAAATGCAGACACGAGTGCTTGGCCTACTCTAGAAGCATGTGGCAGGGAAATAACATCATCACGGACTTTAAAGGGAATAAAAACTCCGCCATGAAAACCGCTGCCTCTCTACCGGATGAGCTAAATACTTTTTATGCTCGTTTCGAGGGAAATAACACCGCCCTCGCGGAGAGAGCTCTCACGGCCGAAGCTACAGAGGTTAGTTCACTCTCCGTCTCTGTAGCGGATGTAACCCGATCCTTCCGACGGGTGAATATCCGCAAAGCCGCGGGTCCAGACGGCATTCCGGGCTGCGTCATCAGAGCGTGCGCGAACCAGCTGGCTGGTGTTTTTACGGACATTTTCAA
The DNA here is from genome assembly GCF_019703515.2 of Myxocyprinus asiaticus. Taxonomy (NCBI): domain Eukaryota; kingdom Metazoa; phylum Chordata; class Actinopteri; order Cypriniformes; family Catostomidae; genus Myxocyprinus; species Myxocyprinus asiaticus. The sequence goes on from NC_059381.1 coordinate 8,871,374, forward strand.
CCTTTCCCTCTCTTTGTCTGTAGTCCCCACATGCTTTAAAACATCCACCATTGTGCCTGTTCCAAAACAATCAAAAATAACTTGTTTAAATGACTGGCGTCCTGTTGCTCTGACCCCCATCATCAGCAAATGTTTTGAGAGACTAATCAGAGATTACATCTGCTCTGTATTACCACTCAATCTTGACCCGCTGCAGTTTGCATACCGCAACAACTGCTCCACTGATGATGCCATTGCATCTACAATACACACTGCTCTCTCCCACCTGGAAAAAAAGAACACTTATGTGAGACTGTTGTTTGTAGACTACAGCTCAGCATTCAACACCATAGTGCCCTCCAAGCTAGATGAGAAACTGGATCCTGGACTTCCTGTCAAGCAGACGCCAGGTGGTTAGAATAGGCAGCAACATCTCCTCATCACTGACCCTCAACACTGGAGCCCCGCAGGGCTGTGTTCTCAGCCCACTACTGTATTCCCTGTACACACATGACTGTGTGGCAACACATAACTCCAATGCCATCATTAAGTTTGCTGATGACACGACGGTGGTAGGTCTGATCACTGACAATGATGAAACAGCCTACTATCAACCGACAGCCTGAATGTCAATACAGTACAATACTGTACATTCTATATATATATATACTTTTTTTATATATATTTTAATTTTTAATTTTTATTGAATGTGTATCTATATAGTATCTATATAGTAAAAAACAAAAAAAAAAACAAAAAAAAAAAAAACAGCATATTGTATACTGTACAGTGTATGTTATTATTTGTATATTGTTTAGTGTAATTATGTGTATAACAGATGTTTAAATTGTGTTGTGTTAATTTGATGTTTTAAGTTGTGTAATTATGTATAACAGATGTTTAAATTGTGTTGTGTTAATTTGATGTTTTAAGTTGAGTGTAATTATGTGTATAACAGATGCTTAAATTGTGTTGTGTTAATTTGATGTTTTAAGTTGAGTTTAATTATGTATAACAGATGTTTAAATTGCGTTGTGTTAATTTGATGTTATTGTAAATTGGTATATGTCTCATCACTGTCACGACTGCTATGTTGATCGGAACTGCACCCAAGAATTTCACACACCATTGCACTTGTGTATATGGCTGTGTGACAATAAAGTGATTTGATTTTGATTTGATTTGGCCAATGCATGGCCAGCACGTGGTCCCGTTGTACATACATTATGTGTGCTCTTGCATTGCTCTGGTGGTTACAAACCTCACAAGGGGGCGAAAGAGTTTTTCAGGTGCAACGAAACCGGATGTGGTGGAGTCTTTATACAGGGAAGTTGATATTTCTTGCCAAGCATTTTCAATCCATTTTATTTGAATTGAGAGGGGACGATGAGTTGTAAATATGTTTGTATAACCTAACTTGTTCAGCAAGATTCTCCTCAAATTGCTGCTCCGCTATGACAGTTGTTGATTGAGAAAAGAAATCCACTGTAGCGCCTCTTGCGGCAACGCTGAGAATACAACATGTACTTACATTGGGTTATGAATTGCACTGTGACACATTTCACAATGCAACGACGCGTGAAATCGAGCTTGCGTAGCAAGATGCGTCTGTGTTTACGCACTTACATAGAGTATGTTTGGGCCTTTAAAGATCAGCATTAGTCGCTAACCGTGCCCACTTTGCCGATTAATAAAAGTGGTAGTTCCCCCTTTTGTCACATTAAACTCAGAGATGTAGTTAGTTATTTTATCAGTCGACAAATTTCGTCATCCACTCGGATGAAGAGAAGCACTTTTAGGCTGGATTACACTAACTACACCGCTTCTAAAAATATTTACACACACTTACTGACTATGAAAATGGCTACAGACAAAAACTGGAGAAATGTTAAATGTTTTCTCCACTTTGATTGCTAATTCGCCATCTCCATTTCATTGTGGTCCAATGTCATGGCCGCGCACTGTCGATTTCCATTGGCTGCTCACCGTATGACTTCAGATTTTAGTCATGGAGCATTATATAATACGAGATTTCCTCTATAGTCCACTTTAAAATATCAAATATTTTGTATATCCTCCAACTAAATGGAACATTTTGAATATCTGTCCAATTTGATGAAATGTTTTGACCTCAGAGAAACTGAATCATCTCCATCTTACCTCAGCGCGTGCTGACCTCGTACATGCTCAAACTGTTTACGTTATGTCTCTCTTCATACATAGCATCAAAACTTTTCAGGTAATGTTACAACTTCTCATTCACGGAAATAGGCAGTGCTAAATTGACCGGTATTTTTGAACGGGTCGTGTTCACACATGACCTCTAAACTGAAAATTGCAGTTAATTTTCTGGAAAAGGCTGTATGTGTGAAAGCGACCATTATCTGTTTGCACTTTATTGTTGTGTAAAATGAATGATATAAAATAAGTGCAATTTTGTGTACATCATGCCATTACATTTTATTATTTATATATTAGAATTATGTCGGCCATGCTGCTTACTAGATATCGGACCCTGAAAAAACCCACACTGTTCGACCACTAGACTGGAATATGTTGTAATTTAGTACTTGTCATTAATTAAATGGAGCAGCAAAACTTACAATTAAAAAACAATATGCATCTCCTAATCGAAATGAATTGCTAGTTCAAACTCCTATCACAAAATGTCACTGAAGACTGTTACATCATCACCATATAATGATGCAATTACATAATTCTGAGAGAAGGCTATTATATTAAAGTAATGACAATTGCCGTTAATTATACGCCGCTGAGAATTAGCAACTACAGGGAATATGGTTGAAACTCCTTATTGTCCTTATTGAGATGTCATTAATATCTGTGCTATAAATAGAGGTCTGGAGTATAAGGAAGGCACAACCGGGGAAAGAAGAACCAGACAGAACGAGACATGAGTGAATAAACTTATAAACCTGGATCGGTATCGGCTCCGATACTGAAGCTTTTAAACGGATCGGGTATCGGTCTGACAAGCCCGATCCAAATCCGATACTGTGTTAGTCATGTTCGTTAATGTCAAGCTCAAAAAATGACATAAAAGAACCATAAAAACACAATTAAAGTAGTTAATATGACTCATGCGTTTTATTCAAAGCAACTTGAAGATGTGCAATAGCTCTGTGAATCACAAAAGGCTGTGTTTTATAAGTAAATATATAAAATGCACGCGCAGCTCCAGCGCATCAGTGACTGGCGCTGCTCTGTTTACACACACACTCACGGCTATTTTTAGCCTTCATGCGGTGCGCAATATTTGAGCGCTACTCACGAACAACATCTCAGATGTAGATGCTCAATAGTTCAGTTCACTTATAATATGCATTTAGAATGGCACTGGAGGTGCTTTTTTACCAGAATTTTAATAAGAAGTGAATTAAACTACTGTGAGCTTGCCTACAAACAGACACACTTACAGGAATTCCTGGAGAGTTCAGAATGTCAAAATAAAAGCGTGATGGTTTAAAAGTTAAAGGTGCACGATTGAGATATATTAGTATTATAATATATTATTATTATTATTATTATTATCATTTGTTTACAAATTATAATAATATTTAAGTTGAATGGGTTCCAAAAAATAACTGTATGAATGAAAAGTGAGCTGATATCTTACAACTAAATTGAACAAAAAAGAGATCTGAATCCTTTAAAGTCCAGATACAATATACTGGAATTACTTTTAATTTTGCTGCTACATTATCCAGTATACTAGTTATCAATAAAGTGTTTCTTAATCAGCTATATATTTATATTGAAATAATGTATAGTTAGAGGTTTGTGTTTCTTTACATATTAAAGAGTACACCCAATTAGTTCCACACAATAATGTAAAGATATTCTAAACTGATTATGCAAAAAAAAACAACAACACTGGTATCGGATCAGTATCGGCCGATACTGAGATTTCTGATATCGGAATCAGAAGAGAAAAAGTGGTATCAGTGCATCCCTAGAATAAACAAGGGATGGTGAGACATATTTTAAAATTAAGTAGAATTTGAAGACAGGATATGAATGCTTGATCTCACAAATCCTGGTATGGTCATAAGTATTTGAGAACAATTCATGTCCCATCAATCTGTCACTCAAAACACCATGCCATACAGTGTCATTCCCTAAAGACTTACCTTGAAGTATCCACCTTCATAGAGCGTGTTTGGGGGCCCAAAGATCGCCACCTCCCAGTTGTAGAGGTCCGACTCCTCCACCAGAGTTATGCGAAAACCCTCCACTGGCTCCTCCTGCAGAGATTTCAGCTCCAGCATCAGAGCTTTCTGAGAGCTCGGCATCTGCTGGTGTGCCATGACAGTCCCAATCCGTCAGTCTTACTATGGATTATAGATAAAAAGGGTTTAGGTTTTTTCATAATGTTGATAATGCTATATGACAACTATGATTCCTTAATTTTTTATCTAAACATCTTGCTGCTACTAATCATTATTAGCATTGATAGTTACGGCATTTATATCCAAGGTGGATATATTGATGAAGCTGAGAATTAGGGTAAATAACCCCAAACTTCAAAGTAAAAGCAAAATAATAACAATAATTAATACTCTTGTTCAAATAAGCTGGACCCCAGTGTATTTGATTTCGGTAACACTTTACAACAGGTTTCTATTTGTTTACATAAGTAAATGCATTATGTTAAATTAACTAACAATGAACAATATTTTTTACATGTATTAATCTTGGTTAATGTTGCTTTATAAAAAATACATATGTTCATTGTAAGTTCATAATGTATTGACTAATGATAACATCATTTAAAAATGTATTAGTTTAACATTTAAAAAACAATAAGTAAGTTTAATAAGTGCTGTGAAAGTATTGCTCATTGGTAGCTACATTAATGTAAACGAATACAACATTTTTGTTAAGTGTTACCCTGATTTCAATATACATTTTGAATAAATATAAAGGCATCTGTAAAAATAAATATAGGACTAGTGCCAATACATACTGAGATATTGATGATATAATAACTACGTAATAACTATGTTACAACAGTTTGATAAATAGCTTGATAAAAAGATAAAATGTTTGTTTATCCACTGTTTATTACCTTTTATTACCTGCGGTGTTCCCCAGGAAATGTGATGATTGGGCGCCTCAAACTTCCAGCTTCATTAAAATATTAATATGTAGCTAATATTTATTTATTCCTTGGAGCCCAGAAGGGACCGTTAACCCTATTTCTCGTCTGTTATTTCACGAATATTGTTACTTTTTCCGTTAGACGTGAAGACTGCCAGTCCTCAATGAAAGTTGAAGTTAATAAGTCTATTGATCACCCTCTAAACTCAATGAAAAATAAACAACACTTGCTTTGTTTTTTTCTATCTGTTGCTGTCCGCAATGAAGGAGTATGCGAGAGGGTTGGGAGGTGTCCTCGTCTAGTGCCCTGCCGTCTAAAATATCTACAGCATGCAAATAAATCACTAATTTCACTTTATATGCTGCAGAATATGTTTGTCAAACCCTGTGGCTCACTGTCATCACGCCGTTTCGTCGCGTGTCTTCGGCCGCACAGCTGATCTGTTGCTTGTTTACATTTGTTCTGCCGCGAGGCTTCAACGCACCTTCAAAAAGCCCGTTATCGCACTGAATTTCACAGCCAACTTGGCTTTTCCCGTCCGAACCCACTCGACAGCGAATTAAAGAAAGGCAATAGGCGTTATGGAAGTTGGATATGGTTATTAATGGGAGTGCAAGAGAGATATTTGAACGCAATCGACAGGTGATGATCTCTTTCGCTGTTTTTCAATCGCTTCTATTTATGCTTCCGGTTATCACAGTGCGTGCCTTTACACGTCTGTGCGTGTGTGCGTCATGACGCATGGCACGCAACTGTAAACCATAGACTTCCATGGAAGAATATATTGTTGTTATTTTAACACTGCCATAGAGGTAGGCTATTTATTACATATTCATGAGATTTAAGGCGTTATTTCTGATGTGATTTGCCAAATGCTGAGATGACATAAGAAATGACATAGGCTAGATACCACAAAAGAAACTGAGAATCTTTCTCACAGGCACTTTGGATAACGATCTGAATTTTAGCTATGCTTTTTTTATCAATTTTTTATCAATTTTTTATGGGTATAGGAATTATGTTGAGTTCATGGGGGTCATCCATGCCTGGCATCAAATGTGCAGCACTTGTGTTACCTACAAGAAAGCCTTCAAAGATTAGTTCACCAAAAATGAAAATTCTGTCATCATTTACTTCCCTACATGTCGTTCCAAACCTGTATGACTTTCTATCTTCCATGGAAAACAAGATGAGAAATTTGGAAGAATGTTGACGCTGCTCTTTACAGAAGAAATAAAGTAATTTGGGTTTAGAACAACATGAGGGTGAGTAAATGATGACAGCATTTTCATTTTTGGCTTCAAATTCGGCATCAAATATTATGGCTTTAGCATGGGCCTGGAGCAGCACCCTTTTTGTTTTATGGATGCAAATGACTGGTAAATGCGATGCATTTATGTTTGTATCCACTTATACATACTTTTTAGATGCAGTTTTTTTTTTTTTTAACATGGCCCTTCTGAATTTTACCAGTCCTTTTTATCTGCTTAATTTCTTTAAAGAGCTTAACAGTTCTGATAAAGTGAGTGTATGTCACAAATGTACATCATGTGCACAAATGAACGAAACAGATCTATGACATATTAATAAACAATGTTTTTCAGTGATAGGGAGATGGGTATTTACCATTACCATTATTTTATTTATTTATTTATTTATTTATTTATTTATTTTGCCAGTAATTACCATTTGTATTAGATATCGTACCATATACCATGTTTTTGGACATCTATCTTGGCAATACCATTATATTCTTTGAAAGTATCTTGGTGTACAATGTAAATACCATGGTATATGCTTATGGTAATTATTCAGCACCATGGTATATATCAAGGTACCATTGTATGAACATTTGATAACATCACTGTACCATATGGCACCACCACAGTACTTTTTCTTAAAGGGATAGTTCACCCAAGAATTAAAATTCTCTCATCATTTACTCACCCTCATGCCATCCCAGATGTGCATGACTTTCTTTCTTCTGCTGAACACAAGCGAAGATTTTTAGAATAATATCTCAGCTCTGTAGGTCTTCACAATGCAAGTGAATTGTGATCAGACCTTTGAAGCTCCAAAAAGCATATAAAAGTACCGTAAAAGTTATCCATAAGGCTCCAGTGGTTAAATCCTTATCTTCAGAAGCTATATGATAAGCGTGGGTGAGAAACAGATCAATATTTAAATACTTTTTTACGATCAATCCCAACTTTCACTTTCATATTCTTCTTCTTTTGTTTTTGGCAATTCACATTTTTCGTGCATATCGCCACCTACTGGGGAGGGAGGAAAATACATCATAAAAAGTACTTAAATATTGTTCTGTTTCTCACCCACACCCATCATATCACTTCTGAAGATATGGATTTAACTACGGGTGTCTTATAGATTACATTTATGCTGCCTTTATGTACTTTTTGGAGCTTCAAAATGTTGGTACCCATTCACTTGCATTGGGAGGACCTACAGAGCTGGGATATTCTTTTTAAAAAAAAGAAGAATGAGCCTAAATGATCATTTAAATGTTTGGGTGAAATATCCCTTTAAAGCTATGCACAAGAGCAGCTTCTCTATTTATCTCTCTATTTATTAATGATCATAACAATTTCCTAACAAACAATATCCAATAAACTTAACAGATCACAATATTTATTTTTCAGGTTTATGCACTCAAGCCCGTGCTGGACCCATGTGTAAAGTCCGACACAGATGACAGCGCGAATCCACAGCTCGTCGCTGATTGGTCGAAGCTATCGTCATTCAGCGAAACCCGTGTCGTCACACAGGAACCGAAGGAGGCGGTCAAACCAAGATGGCGTTCCGCGATGAAGCAGGAAACATACTCGGTTTTCAGTAAATCTCCTCATCTGAGAGCGTCAACAGGAGCTTGTATGTCCGAGGACACGTAAGAGACCTATTTGGAGACTGAAGACAGAGCAGACACTGGTAAGAACACCGGCGGGACACGCAGGGACCGTTTGAGGGGCGGTGGCAGAGGAAGTCGGGCCCTGTTAGGTCGCATTACTAAACAGAACTGAAACAAAACTGAGCAGCTTGTTTTTTTGGTCTTCCTCTATATTTGTAGCCATCGAGTCTTTGCATAAACCAAACTGTCTCATCAATATATTTAAAGATTTCTAATTACAAAAAACTGGTGTAAGGGTTATCTACCTTGCTGTCTGTATGAATTTTGTCGATTAAAGCTCTGTATGACAGTCATTCCCGTATTACGCAATAAACGTGGCTGTATGTTGTTAAGTTTTTTTCTGGTCAGCCGATGTACTTTGATGAACCATTTTTTTTTATTCGACGAATAAATGAGCGGTGAAATTATATCAGAACCGGTTTGATCAGTGTGTGTTTTAGCATGTGATGTAGTCTTGTGCTAGTCTCTTGGTTATCATGTTGTAGGTTAGCAGTAGTTTTTAAGTTTCTTTATATGAACCTTTTTGAGGTCCTATGTACGTTGAAGCTCATTTGTTTGGATTTTCAGTTGAAAATAAATCCAAACAGTGCTTGTAATGCTGCTAAACCCAGGTGTGTGTGTTTGTTTTATTGTTTTTTTTTGTTTGTTTTTTTTTTTTTTTGGTGATGACGTAGTTTCGTTTTTGATTTGTGTGAATATTCTGGAGAAGCGTTTGTGTTTAAAATCAGTACTAATTATCTGTCGACATTCTTTAATATTCTGTTAATGTAATTATATTAAAACAGTTTGGCAGTTACCACAAACAAAATTGAGAGTTTTGCTTATTTGTCTTTGTCACATTTTTACTGAGTAAAAAAGTTATTAAAAAAAACCAACCTAAGAAGATTTTGTTTTCAGATATTACATTTAGTTAGTCATTTATATGTCGGGTAATTTCCAAAGAGAAAAGGGAAGTACTAGGGAGATGCATAGGTCACTATCTGCAATATGTGTCAGCAATGCTGTTTGTATATTCCCTTAGTTACTCTAAATGGCTTCGAGGAAGTCTGGATCAGATATCCACAACAACGGTGAGTCAGCCAATCATCTGTCTTGTTTTTTTATATATATAAACTGCATCATTCTAAAATTGTTGATTTGTTGAATAATTTTCCCTGCACTTTCGTTACTGTACTTTGTTTCAAGGACCCGTCAGCTACCTTGAGGATGTTCCCTTCAAACTCAATGAGAAATTCCGCTGTCCCTCGAAAGTGGGTCATCCCATTGGCTTCTGCATGCCCGACTGTAATTCCATGCTCTCTGAACTTCAAGTATGACTTTCCTCAAAAACTTCCAGTGATGTTGATGATGAGATGTTAGAGGAATAGTTCACCCAAAAAGCTCAAAAACTCCCCCAAGACTTTCTTGTGCAGAACACAAGCACAGATTTTTAGAAGAATATCTCAGCTCTGTAGGTCCATACAATGCAAGTGAATGGTGGCCAGAACTTTGAAGGTCCAAAAAGCACATAAAGGCAGCATAAAAGTAATCCATATTACTCCAGTGGTTAAATCCATGTCTTCAGAAGCGATATGATAGGTGTGGGTGAGAACCAGATCAATATTAAATTCCTTTTTTACTATAAATTCTCCTCCTTGCCCAGTAGGTGGCAATATGCACACACAGTGCAAATTGGCAAAATCAAAAGAAGAATGTGAAAGTGGAGATTTATAGTAAAAAAAAAAAAAAAAGGGCTTAAATATTGATCTTTTTTTCAGCCACACCTATTATATCGATTCAGAAGACATGGATTTAACTACTGGAGTCTTATGGATTACTTTCATGCTGCCTTTATGTACTTTTTGGACCTTCAGAGTTCTAGCCACCATTTTGCATTGTACGGACCTACAGAGCTGAGATATGTTTCTAAAAATCTTCATTTGTGTTCAGAAGAAAGAATGTCATATGGGATGAGCATGAGGGAGAGTAAATTATGAGAGAATTTGGGGGTGAATTATTCCTGTACAGAAAGTTCAATGAAGTGTTGAATGTGATTAAGGATTTAATTTGATGTACTTTCTTGTACACTTTAGTATGACTTCAGTCTAGAGAGGCGGAGCGTGCAATGGGGGGAGGATCTTGACAGTGCGCGTGCTTCTGAGGCTCGAGCAGTGGAGGCAGCACGGGCGGAGTCTGAAAACGAGAGGCAGGCTGCTGCGCATGATGCAGATGTCGGATTGGTTGGTGGAAAGAAACCACGGCCCTCTGATGAACAGGAACTTGCCCCACCAGCATTAAACCCCGTTTTGGCTGGTTTATGGCACAATGAGATCCTTACACCACTCCCAGCACCTTCTTTTGGACCAACGCAACCAGCACCTAGCAACCCGGCCCCGCAGAGTCTAAACTTAGCTGACTTTGAGCGAGAGGAGGATCCCTTTGACAAACTTGAACTTAAATCACTGGACGACAAAGAGGAATTGCGGAATATCCTTCAGAGCCAACCACAGTCATCAGTTTCACCTCCTCAACTTCCTCAAACGGAACCTCACCCCCCCTCTCCTAGTAGTACGCCTCCCATTCAGGCCAAAGCCAGAATCTTCCATAAACCCAATGGACTGGTTGGACTCCTGGACTTAGATCGGGGTGGGGTTGTGGGAAACCACAGGGGACAGATCGATGCGGATCGCCCTTGTAACATTCGCTTACTGACTTTCCCCAAGCTATCAGATCCAGGAGACACACCCTTGGAAGCATCTCTCGGAATTTACCCAGCAAACCCCCCACGTAACATGTCCAATGGCACACCACCATCCTTGCAGAGAACAGCCCCACATACAAACACAACACTTCCCCAAGAGCAAACTGCTTTTGCTCAAAATGGGACACCGAAACAGGTATTATACAATAGACAGAAACATCAGTCAATTTTAAAGGAATATTCCAGGTTCAATACAAGTTAAGCTCAATTAACAGCTTTTGTGGCATAATGTTGATTTCCACAAAAAAATAATTTTGACTTTCTCCTTTATTTAAAGCAAAAAAGCAAAAATCGAGGTTACAGTATGGTACTTACAAGGAAGTAAATGGAGTCAACATTAAACATTAAAATAAATACTCTCTCAAAAAAATAGTCACAAGACATCATGTTATGTTGCATAACATTTATAATGTTTACATCTTGTGGCTAAACTTTGTGTATTTTGGCGTATATGGACTGGCCGCATTTACTTTCATTGTAAGTGCCTTATTTTAACTAGTTTTTTTAATAATCGAGGGGTGAGTCGAAATGATTTTTTGTGGTAACCAACAGTATGCCACAAATGCTTATGATTGAGCTTAACTTGTATGTTTGTTTGTTTGTTTTGTGGATTTTCTCCTGTTTTTCTCCCAATTTGGAATGCCCAATTTCCAGTTCGCTTTTAAGTCCTCGTGGACACGTAGTGATTCGCCTCAGTCCGGGTGGCGGAGGACGAATCCCAGTTGCCTCCACATCTGAGAGTGTCAACCCGCACATCTTATCACGTGGCTTGTTGAGCGCATTGCCACGGAGACATAGCACGTGTGGAGACTTCACACCATCCACCGCGGCAACCACGCTCAACTCACCATGCGCCCCACCGAGAACGAACCACATTATAGTGATCACGAGGAGATTACCCCATGTGACTCTACCCTCCCTAGCAACCGGGCCAATTTGGTTGGATTGAGCTTCACTTGTATTAAACACAGAATATTCCATTAAGTGCAAATTGTTAGTAAAATGGGCCTCATTCATAAAACACAAGCAGATCTAATTTCTGTGTAAATCATTCACCAAACCATTTTTGTGCAAGTTAGCGCATTAAATTCTACACAATTTACGAAATAATGGTTTTACAGACGATTTACACAGCAAATTGTTCCGCTTGTTTTTCACATATTAGACCCATTGCGTAAATCATCATATTCAATTCAGAAATGGTTTTATGGTCGATTAACATAAATTCGATCTGCTCATGTTTAAGAAATGATGCCCATTGTGTGATTTTTCTTTTTAATGTCTTTTCAGTCAAACTCTGTCACAGCACTCAACCATCCGCCATCAACTTCACCTGCTACCCCGATTCTTCTCGGCCTCTCTGCCAGCGAACGACAGTGTGTGGAGACCATCGTGGGCATGGGCTATACTTATGAGGGTGTTCTCAAAGCCATGCAAAGACAGGGACAAAATGTGGAACAGGTTAATTTTTAGTCTTTTAAATCCTGGTAGTGTGCATCAGGGTTATTATTACTGTTATGCATTTTAGCAACTCAAACTCTTTAATTATTCTGTTATTGTGCTATTTCTCGTAGGTGCTGGAATACCTTTTTACCCACAGTCGACTGTGTGATAAAGGCTTTGATGCCACAACTGTGGAGGAGTGTCTGGAGATGTACCAGGGCTCGGAGGAAAAGGTCAGCAAATATTAACCGCCACCAATACACACAAAGACTGAATTACACAGAAGATGTCTAAAAATATCTAAATAAATATTTGAATAACAAATTTGCATAATGTTTTCATGTATTTGTAACTACACTTTTCCAATAGTGTTAACATGACACTATAATTCACAGCGTGCTCTGTTTTTTTGTTGTTTTTTTCAATAGGCTGCCAGGCAAAATAATTTCCGCACAGCTTGTGTTGTTCGAAATTTGAAAGTAATTTCAGAACAGATAGTTGACCTTACAGAGTTAAACGTGGAAGAAACAAAGTTGCTGTTTACTTAGGGTGTGTTCACACTTGGCAGGTTTGGTTCGATTAAAACAAACTCTGGTGCGATTGCTCTGTTAGTGCGGTTCATTTGAACAAGTGTGAACGCTGTCACCCGAACCTTGGTGCGCACCAAACAAGCGGACCGAGACCACCTGAATAGAACTCTGGTGCGGTTCGATTGATATATGAACTCAGCATGGACCAAAGACGTCTAAACGAACCAAAAACAGGAAGTAATTTGCCTAATACTGACCTCAAGCATACCTGGTTCTTCTCATCATAGGAGCTATGTTGCCCATTACAGTTCGGCACAGGCGTCGGAACCGCCGTCAGCCGTCCTTGCAGCATATCTTCGTTTGTGTGTGCAACGGAGGAATTCCTGGCGCTATTTTGACTCCTTTACACATTTTATTAGCTCTTCGTTTGATCTCAGCTGGTAAAAATACCATCATATATACATATATAAATCTAACGAGCGCATTTCGCCCAGCAGCCAGCATTGTTTTGGATGTTCTGCAAGTTCCGTCAAAAAATATACGTCATGAAAGCTGTCCAATCAGGTTGTGACTTTTTCCTGATGCCTTTGGTTTTGTATCGTTAGGATTGATGTTAAAAATGCCGAACTACAAGTGTGAATTCACCCTTAGTGTCTGATAAAGGGCCAAACTAGCATTACACCATTTTAAGGCTGTCATTCAGATTTGAAATTCGAATGTTAATCAAACCTAAAAGGAATATTCTAGGTTTAATACAAGTTAAGCTGAATCAACAGTATTTGTGTCGTATTGTTTACCACAAAAATGTTCTTTAAAAAAGCAACAATCTGGGTGACAGTGAGGCACTTACAATGGAATGCCGTTGCGCTGTCACTCGTGTCGCCGAACTCGCCAGCTCCCATTGAAAATGAATGGTCTCCTGTCGCTTTGTGGTTGCAAGTCGCTGACAACGTGAACGGGGCTTTAGGAGACAATGTCGATTTAAAAATCTGCTGATCACTGATATCCTGTGGTTTTTTCCCCTAACTGAAATAATGCCTTAAAAATATGATTATATTTCAAGTTTTCACAATATTTAAGTGAAAATTTTGAATTTGGATTCTCAGCCCTGTTGACAGCCCTACAAATCATCCTATCCAGACCCGACATGAGAGATAAAGCGACAAACGATTAAAAGAGATAGATCTAGTAGTTTTATTTGTTTTGTTTTTTTTATCCTAACTGTCCACAACAATGGACAGGACATTTTGTTGGTCGCTTAGTTTTTATTTCTGCGCCGTTGTACTGGGTTGCCCCACCCACAGTAAAACCTCAAATTAAGTCTTAATAATAAGTTTTGTAGTAAATTAAACAAATCCAGAATTCAAGCATTTTCATTAGTGAGCTCAGACTTTTGGACCCCATTGTATATTCTGAAAGTCTTAAGAAAAAAATTAAAAGTTCTTAAATTCAAAAAAGTTTGTAAGAATGTATCTAGCTATAAGCTTTGACAGTTTAGAACATTCTTAAGAATTTTTTAAAAAATAATAAGTTAAAAAATAATAAGAAATTAACAGTTATGGTGAATTTTATTCAATATTAGATTTTTTATATGTCAAGTTTAATGAGACTTTTTTTTTTTTTTTCCTTTTAGGCTCTAGAGTTTTTGCAGCTGATGTCCCGGTTTGGGGAAATGGGTTTTGAGAGAGACACTATTAAAGAGGTACTGCTGGTGCACAATAACGACCAGGACAAAGCGCTGGAGGACCTGATGGCCCGAGCGACTGCGAGCTGAGCCTGAAGAGTGTCTCCTTCTAGAGCCACCCCTTCCCTGTCCCTATGAGAGCGAGAGATGAAAAGAGCGAGAGGGAGGGCGTGATGCTCTTATCCCTGAGACAGGACAACTGAATTATGTTCCCTAATAAAGATATACCTATTGGGGTAGGGATTGACAGCACCACACAATGGTGCATTGATCCCTCCTTAGCTGTATGTCTGTTAAGTGATCTTAGAATGGTGATGAGTGAGAGGAGCCTGAACCCTGTTCTGAGAATCAGGATTGGCTGGATTCTCTATTGCCATGGTGACAGGCTGTACTTGGCGGAGCCCCTTGGAAACCCAGTTTTGCAGAATATGGACTAAGAGTGTCACTCAAAGCTATTACGCTGCCATATTCTGCTGGACCCAGACTTTCTGAACTGAAACCTGCACACGCACTCACACACACCCCATGGTAGAACAGAGAACCCACAAAAGTGCCCTCTCTCTGTTTCTGTCTTTACTGTTTGTTTGTTAATATGTTATGTTTGGCAGACAAAAAAAACACTTTATCTTTCTTTATTTTCTCCTTTTATAGATTGTGTTTCTTTGCCCTATGGTTAAGAACTGCATTAACAGAACTAATCACCATTACGTAAGTTTGGAGAAAAGAATTACTGCAGTACACTTTTTCCCAGTTGGCTTGTGCCCTGGAATTAACACATTTGGCAAGATTAACTGGCAAATGCAATATTTAAACAATACCACCACATTTTCGAACAATTGACATGCAAATACTGCACAGACACACTGAATCACAGATGTTAATTAATTTAAACATATTTAAAGATCTGTAAAGATACACTGTCAATTTCCATCTGTAATAAAGAAATTGTGAAAATAACAAACAGTAATGTGATTAAAAAGTACCAGATAGAATGGATCTGAAGGCAAGACTGTGAATGCTGGTTTTAGAGCCTTGATCACCATAGGAAACCTGTGTGTCTTTTCAAATATCTCCAGATTACCTCACACGTGATTGGCCAATTTACTTAATCTTGAGATATTAGTTTCCACCTCAGACATAGGAAAATAGGCAGATCTGTGCAATTTGGGAGTTTTTCTGACAAGTAGAATTAATGTAATCAAGCATATCTGACTCCCACTTTTTGGCTGTTTCAAATATAGGTTTTTGAAACACTGGATATCACAGGGGGAATCTCATGAAGAAATGTCTAGGTCATATTTCACCTCAAAAGCACCAGAAATTTTATAGAAGACAATAAAGGCTATTTTAGGACAATTAAGATCTTTTGCATTGTAACATCATATTCACAATATTGAAAATCCAGACACATTTCTTTTTAATTAAAAATCAAATAAATATGGTACAATGAATACTACTGTACTACCATGATGTATAAATACTTTACAATTAAAATAATGCAGTATATCATTATTCCTAATATAGTAAGGAGTAATAACTTCATTTGCTTTCATTTGGTGTTTGGTGTAAAAATACCTTAATCATCATGGGCATAATGTCACAATGCAACAAGTCTTGTTGGTTGGTCCTGAAAATTAAAATAGCCTTCATTTTGTTTATGCAAAATATCATTTCTATTTTTTTTGCATTTATTTATTGTAGGGTCTAAGGTTTTGTGGAATTCACTCCTAAAATGATGTGGATGTTTCATGTACTAGAGACACTCATTTGACACGTCTTTAAAGCAGACAAACTGACAACCTGCCTAAATATAATTATGTTTACTCTTTATGCTTAAGAGGCTCTTACCTGGTATAGGATGGCATTAATAGCTTACTTGAGACAGTCCTGAGAAACATGGGTGGGTTGCTGTTGGTACAGTTAAAATTATATTAAGCATTTTACTCTGAGAGGGGGTAAATTTTGAAAAATACCACATATAAAACTGTGATGTGTTTCAATAAAAGTGCTACTCTTGAGGGCAGATCTAAGATATTGGATAGCCTGTCTGGCCCATCATTATGAATAAATGTGCTGCGTTCTTAAGCAGCTAGATGTGCATTTTTTTTTTCTTCACCATCGTAGGTATGCAAACAGCTTCTTTAAGCTCACTTTTCATGTGCAATGTATTTTTATCAGTGTTGCTTCAAAGTAATCTCTAGTTTCAAATTGTAATGTGTGGATACTTGTTGATCCATGTGACTCTCATGTAGAAATTATAAGAAATTAAATTTTGCATAAAGAAAATGAAGCCTGTTTGAGAAACTTTAAAATGTTAACCAATATGTAGGTCTATAATTGAGATATTATTAAAAAAAAAAAAAAATCTTCATGGTCACATACTGTAAATACGCATAATTTTTTATGCAACATATATATATATATATATATATATATATATATATATATATATATATATATATATATGAACATTTCTTTTGATTTTGGAGTGAAATATGACCCGGTCATGTTCTTGACAGGTGTCATGTGATGCTGACATGATGTACAGGGTACTTCCTGGTCTACTTTTTTGTATCAGCATCCCTTAGTCAAAGTCGGTGAACAGACCAAGGTCAAAAAGGCAGAGAAGAATAAAGCATACATAGTGTTGGTTGTATAACAAAGAGCATTCTGGCCTGTCAGGAGGAGGGAGTCTGCACTCAAATGCAGATCTATTGTTATAATTGTAAATGGGGAAAAGTCCTGATGTACAGCTAAAGAACCTGATTGATAGGTTAAGCAGAATGGAGACCTGTTGCTCCTAAAATGTGATTTAAAATGTTCAGTCTTCTTTTAAATCATTTCAGACTTCAGTATGATTAAACTTACTCTTCTTTACAATAAATGTGGCTGTCACTGGTATTTGTAATGATGGAGTAGGCTACCTTATATAAGTAATAATTGTCTCTGTAATTGGTGGGGGAAAAACTTAAGGTATAAATGGTGTCTGAGATGAATGTTACACTAAAGAAAACTGAACTGTAATTCACCTATTTGCTGGTATTGCCATTGGTGAAACCTACAGTAGAACAGAAAGTGAACAGCAATAAAGAAAACGTTACAGGGATTGTTCACACAAAAATGAAGCTTTGTAGTCCTCACAATGCAAGTGAATGGATACCAACATTCTGAAGCTCCAAAAAGCACATAAAGGTCGGTGTAAAAGTAATCCATAAGACTCCACTGGTTAAATCCATATTTTCAGAAGCAATATGATAGGTCTGGGTGAGAAACAGATCAATATTTAAGTAATTTTTTACTATAAATTATCCTCCCTGCCCAGTAGGTGGCGATATGCACAAAGAATGTGAATTGCCAAAAACAAAAGAAGAAGAAAGTGAAATTGGGAATTGATTGTAAAAAAGGACTTAAATATTGATCTGTTTCTCACCCACACTTATATTGCTTCTGAAGATATGGATTTAACCACTGGAGTCTTATGGATAACATTTACGCTGCCTTTATATGCTTTTTGGACCTTCAAAATTTTGGTACCCATTCACTTGCAAGAACCTACAGAGCTGATATACACTTCTTAAAATCTTTGATTGTGTTCAGCAGAAGAAAGAAAGTCATACACATCTGGGATGCCATGGGGGTGAGTAAATGATGAGAGAATTTTCATTTTTGGGTGAACTATCCCTTTAAAGTAATTCATACCCCAGTTTATGAATGTGATCATTTAAACAGCTTTTTGTGTAACAGACAAAGTAGTTATTTGTGCATCAGCACACATATGCATTGTAAATTAAGATTGTGGTAACATTTTCATCACATAGTGAAATTCAAACCTTTTACATGGCAATATTCTTGGTATAGATAAAATTAATTTAGAAATTCAAGACACATCTCATTCAGCAATCTGAATAAAAGTAGAAAAATAAAAATATAAACTACCCAGGTCTCCTAATCAACCAGATTGGCCCGGTTGCTAGGGAGGGTAGAGTCACATGGGGGTAACCTCCTCGTTGTCGCGATTAGTGGTTCTTGCTCTCAATGGGGCGTGTGTTAAATTGTGTGTGGATCCCGTAGAGTAGCATGAGCCTCCACATGCTGTGAGTCTCCGTGGTGTCATGCACAACGAACCACGTGATAAGATGCGTGGATTGACTGTCTCAGAAGCGGAGGCAACTGAGACTTGTCCTCCACCACTCGGATTGAGGTGAGTGAGAGGGTTTTTTTTTTTTTTTTATGAAAAGGAAGGACAAGTCGAAATAAATTTTTATGGTAATCAACATTATGCCACAAATGCTGTCGATTGAGCTGAACTTGTATTGAACATGGAATATTCCTTTAAAAACATTTTAATCCAATGGTTTATATGCCATAAATGCTTAAATTCTTGAAATTAGTTTGATGACAAATAGACACTATAAATATGAATTTCTTTGCTAAACTAACAGTTTATTTATTAAATGGATGAGTTTAAAAAAGATAAAATATCTGTGACATGAGCAGCTGTAGAACGTTGACCAGATAGGGTGGTGATATGCCCTGATTCAATAACCATCTTGGAAACATACAATCAACAACAAATGTCAAAGAAGATTTACTCATTGAACTGTACCACAGTTTATTTAGACTTCATAGAGGTGGTATTGATGTACAGTTTTGTTGGGTACCAGCTTATGAGGGACTGAAAGGAAATTAGTGTGCTGATAAACTAGCAAAAAGGGCATTGCAAAAGGAAGTAACATTACCAGTTCCACTTGGTAAAGGAGAAGGAAAAAGAATATTAAGAAGAAAAGAATGGAGATATGGCAGAAAAAGTGAGAGGAAGACCAGAAAGGAAGGGGATATCAAAAAATACAAAAGTCGGTCATAACAAAGAACTATAAAGAAAGGAATAGAAGGGAGGAAATCATCATAACAAGACTCAGATTGGATCACACAGGATTAAATGGCACTCTGTTTATACTAGGGAAAAGGAACAGTGATAAGTGTGTGAACTGTGGAGTTATAGAAAATGTTGAACATATCATATTGCATTGTACCATGTATGGAGTGGAAAGATAAAGTCTACGTTATAAAGTCCAATAAGCGGGACGGGAGTGGGATCTGATAGGGATACTGGGAACAGAAGTGGAGGGAGCGGGGGTAAGAATCACCAGTAAGGCTCTGTTTACTTTCTTACATGATACAAGACTGGTGGGTAGAATTTAAAGGTGCACTCAGCGATTCCTTAGAAACACTGTTGATATTCGAACTCAACTGCCAAAACAGACACACCCCTCCCTTCACTGCTTCTTTGGAAGCTCCGCCCCCCAAATTCATACATGTGAGACGGTTTTACGCACATCAGCTCCAGACACTCACAACTCTCTTGCTACTAAATCTAACATCACAACAACAGCATATATGGGTTGTGTGAAACATAGCAACATTTATGTTACCCACCTATCGAGAAGAAAAAGAGCAACTTTTGCACCGTCTTCAAGCCTTTTACCTCTCGGAGGTCTCTCCACCACTGAAAAGTCTCGCCGATGTTGACGCGGCTCCTAGCCCTTGACTTATCATACTCCTTCATTTTTTAGTTTATATTCATCTGACCTTTTTCTCTTGGTCTGTTTCTCAGCCATTTGTCCTCCTTGGAGTTTAGAAAGTTCGCATCAGCCAGATTTGCCGTTGCTCTTCTTTTGAATTTCCCTATCGCTCTGCCCCCACCCCCCATCCTGTGCACGCGCAAGAACCACCCCTGTTGCTGATTGGCTGGAGTATTGTTGTGTGGATCGGTCTGTTCCACTTTGTTTTTGTCCCATTTACAGAGCCAGGGCTGTGTACAAATACTAGATTTTTTTCAGCGCTCCCACAGAACGGACAGCTAGCAGACTGTGAGGAGATATTTGCAGAATGTCACAAAAAGTGTATTGGATTAGAATTACTGAGTGCACCTTTAAGAAATAGGGTAAAATGACATGCTGTTACACACTTTTGTGCATTAAGGGGCGGTATGCACCTTAAAGTTGTTTGCGATCCGCCTGTAAACCGAGAGATGAAGAAGAAGAAGCTGTAGAACGTCGGTAGCCCGTGCACGCGCACGCACCCGACGCGCACGCGTACGTTTGACCTTGTTTTTGTTGATATTTGACTTGAGTGCGGCTGCGCGCGGCGTTGTACGTTGTCGGATGACGCGTTTTGTCAAAAGAACGATGAACGGATAGAGAGGAAGAAAATAGGTGAAAAGTGAGATCGGTGTAGGGGAGGGGCAGGAGGACCCTTGTAGCTCCTACACAGACGGAAAGCAAACAAACCTTCTCTAAAAACGACTTAAATCCAAAGGATCGCAAGCGCACCGAGAACGAATCGGGGGATTATACGAGTCAGTTGGATTCGATTCGGTTGGATTCGATTCGGTTATTCGCGCCGCTTCGCCAGCCCAGAGGCCGCAGAAATCACCAAATCGCCATTATATGATCCACTTCCCGGCGTCGCTACTGCCCTCCATGTGGGTGAGGGACCTGTGCGTGTCGGGCTATGGCGAGAAAAACAGTTAGCAGGAAAAGGAAAGCAGGGGAGCCCAAGGAACAACAGGTAAAAACAATCCCTCTCTCTTATTCAACAACAATCCCATACAGCCATATGCCAACCTCTTATTTTATATGAAAATATCTATAAATAATATTAAAAAAGAGGAAAGAACTCGAAATGGCACAGCTCAGAAACCGTTAAGAGATGAGTAATGTTAGCAAACATACTCCAATCTGTTGGCTAAAGGCTAATGGTGGGTTTGTTAACTTAGTTGTTGACATTGGTCTGGCATGGGTGAACTGATTTGGTGATGAGTAAACATTTATCAGTTGTCTTGGACATTTAGGCTATGTGTTATGTCTGAGTAGGTTTTATAATCCTGCAATAGATTACAGGATAATGTTACTTCAGACTGTATAAACTGGTTAGTCGTACAGTACAGTACAGTACAGTACAGTAGGGGTGCAATCTTCTACAATTCACTATTATTTTCATCATTAAGATGGCGATCATTTATAACACGCAGTGTTTTGGACGAGAATAGTGTAATAGAATGTCGCTTGCAACCATAAACAGTTTGCTAAGGCCTTTAAGATGTTATTATTTGTCAAACATATGGAGTTCTCGGGGACAAGTCCCTATCTGACAGCCATATTGTGAGGGGAGAATCTGTAAAAAAAACAAAAAAAAAAAAAAAAAAACAATGCACCGGCCTCATAGGCTCCAACAGATTAAAAGAATAGTTCACCCAAAAATGAATATTTTCTCTCATCATTTACTCACCCTCATGCTATCCCAGATGTGTGTGTCTTTCTTTTTTTTGCATAACACAAACAAAGATTTTTATAAGAATATCTCAGCTGTTTAGGTCCATGCAAAGTCAATGGTGGCCAGAACTTTGAAGGTCTAAAAAGCATATAAATAAGATGCTTTTACTAGATAAAAGTAATCTATACAACTCCAGTTGTTTAATACATGTCTTCTTAATCAATCTAATCGATTTTGGGTGAGAACACACTAAAATGTAACTCCTCTTTCACTGTACATCTCACCATTGCAGTCTGTACGCTTGACTGGAGTCTTATGGATTACCTCTATGCAGCCTTTGTGTTTTTTGGAGCTTCAAAATTTTGGCCACCATTCACTTGTATTGTGAGGACCTACAGAGCTGAAATATTCTTCTAAAAATCTTCGTTTGTCTTCAGCAGAAGAAAGAAAGTCATACACATCTGGGATGGCATGAGGGCGAGTAAATGATGAGAGATTTGAGGTTTGAATTTTGTCATAAATAACAATAAACATCAATTAATATCAGAATGACCCAATGTGGATGAGTACTAAAATGAAATCATTAGGCTTTTATGAATGAAAAGCTATTATGTTTGGAAAGCAAAATCTGGAGCAGTTAAGACTAGAAGGTCCGTGTGAGTGGAATCCAGGGATCCACATTCATCTAAAACTTTTTTAGGGATTTTAACATTGTGATTGCCAGGCCTGGAAAGTCTTGGAAATTAATATAATCCTTAAATGTCATGGAAATTTCTGTAGTGAAATCCAGCTGTCTACACTGCGAAAGAGACTCCACCACATACACCCACAAATACATGCATGTGCTCACAGTGACGTCACCACATAACACACAGGTGTAAAACTCACTTAATATCATGTGGCACGTGAATTAATTTCTGAAATGTAGGATGGCAGGGGATCGAAACGTTTCACTAACCAATCAGTTGGTTTTTTCTAGTGAATATCAATGAGCCTTCCCCTGTCATCTTAACCTTATGTTTTGAAGCGCATTTTGCTCACTTGAAAATAGAGCCCGACTGATGTGGGATTTTTGAGATGATACCGATTTTAGAGAGGAAAAATTCACTGATTACCGATATGGTGGCTGATATATTTAATTTTTGAGCTGGAATGAAAACAGACCTTTTCTATGTGGATTTTTCAACGATATTGCACCGATATGACTATGCAAAGGTACTCAGAAGGCTGCTTTCTTAAACAAATATTTTTATCAAAGAATATTTGACATTATTATTATACATTGTCAACAAATTCTAGAAATGAACACTTAGAAAATAAAGAATAAATAAAAATACAATAAATAGCTTAATAAACATCAGTACTGCATGTTTAGTATAAGTCAATTGCTGACCATTTAAATAAAGAATAAATAAAAATAAAACAAATAGCTAAATAAACATCAGTACTGTATGTTTAGTATTAGTCAAATGCTGACCATTAAAATAAAGAATAATAGCTAAATAAACATCAGTATTACTGTTTATTATCAGTCAAATCAGTCAAGATAAACAGATAAGCAGCGGTGTTACACAGTATTCTGCTATACAAGTTCAGGGGAAATTTTCGACAGTGGAAAACCAGACTTTTAAATATTACATTTTATAAATGCAATGACTGGAATAGTTCAGTTGAAGGGGACACCAAACTGTGAATCCTGAACAAAACAGTTTGATGAATACATGTTTACTCATTAGCTTCCACTCATCTGACAACAATGAAAGTAGCTATGTGATTAGCTAGTTAACTATAAGCTTGTTGCCACAGAGAGTGAAAGATGGACATTGTTTATTTTACTTTCCAGCATTGTGTCTCACCAACTAGGTAACAACATAGCATGAAATCAACACTCATCAGACACAATCCACCACCGCACCGTTGTCTGTTTAGCTGCAAAAAGATGCTCTGATATTTACCTTTCAATCTGCTACATTACTGACTGCATTGACAAACTATAGATGGCTAACAGCAAACAGACATGAGTGACATGGTTGTCAGGGACAAGGTTAATGTTATATTAGTTATATTGAAAAGGGAAAATGATGGGGTCATTGTTTATTAGGTTTCCAGTATGTATTTCACAAATTAGTTAACTTACCGAGAGACAGCTCAACTCCACCCTGTCTGCAAAGCCACCATCAGCTCAGAGTCAGCTCTGTAAACAATGGAGTCGGAGCACGCTCTGCTGGACAAACTTAGCTATGACACCAATTCTAAAGCATTGTTTTCTGCATTATATGTTCTGAACATATAATCTGTTTCATATTGGCGCATATCAGTAAAATATGCGCAGATACCGATATATCGGTGAAAGGCTAATATCGGCAGATAATATCGGCCGACCGATATATCGGTCGGGCACTACTTGAAAAGCAGAATGAAACGGCGCTTTTCGGACCATTTATCAACACTGCACAAAGGAGTTAGCAACGTGAGTGCAAAGCAGGTGCATTAACTCATGGACTGCGCAGATTATTATCAACAGCGCTAACACTACCTGGATCAATTATCACCACAGAATGGAAAGAGGTGCGGGAGCACATGGCAGATGTGTGTACTTGCGGACTGGTCTCATTTGCCCCGTGCAGACTATTTTAAATCCGCTTCTGAACCAGTGAGATGCATGGCAGGGCTTGTGAAACCTGTTTAAATGTGGTACAGAATTGTCTGTTGCAAAACAAACAGCCCTCACATTCTAAACGGCACTGACAAAGAAAAAAGGAGACAACATACATTTGAAGGCTTCTCAATCCTCACATCACAACACTTAAAAATTTTTACCATGGATTTACTGTAGTAACACTAACTCTATTAATTATTATATTTTTGGCATAAAAAGTTCCTAAATGTATTGAGACTGCTGTTTTTCATTACATTTCATTGCTCATTTCAAAATGCCAAAGTTTTTTTATATAGCAACCATAGTTACTAATCATGGAAGTGAGGAGCCATGTATGGTTTTTACCTATGGTTACCATTAGGGTTGTCAAATTAAAATTAGAATATTTGTCGAATTTAAGAAAAAATTTCAAATTCAGTTGCTAAAACTGCACATTCGAATTTTGGATGTGTGCCAAGCACTGACTTCAGACTTCAGATCGATTACATTATTGCACTAAAAAAAGGCTAGACACAGCACAACAAATACAGTTTAACAGAAAGCAAGTGTCTCGAGATGCTTTTTAAAGTTCTTTTTAATTAGACACAACATCTAAAAAAAAACAGCGCTCCTACACGAGACGCTGAATAGACAAAAGCAAAGCGAAGCAAAGACGTTCGTCTAGCACATCAAATGGATGGTTGCAAAAGCATTCGCTGTGAACAGCCCCTTACAGTTGGTGGAGGTCTTTGGCCATTGCGTCTTGCTCTCTTATAAGCGGTTCTCAGATTAAGCAATGTTTTTTTTTAAACACTTTGTCAGGAAAGATGTTCAACTTGGAAATGTGTGTCTCGAGATCTTCGCGTCTGTTCCATTCTGTTGTGATCCATCTGTTTGAACAGTCCCTGGCCTGGGCTCAAAGTCTGAGCCGCTTCACCACAGAGTTCAGACGAATACCACTACTATTTGTGACTATTGCTACTCTACATTCAACTTTAATGAATAAAAAACAATGTTGTATATCGCTGTTATTATAGCTTAAGTCTGGGGTAGTATACTATGGCATCAGTGCACGTGTAATACCATGTGAACTGTCTGTTGAAGCGTTTACCCCCCCATTTATTAACATTTGAAAATATGGAGCAACTAAAACTTTGATTTATTTATTTTGTGCACATTGAAAATGTGCATGCTCTTTTTTTTTTTTTTTTTTTAAACAGCCAGGAATGTTCTTTGCAATAATATAATGGTGCTGTATGGTTTAAGTATTCAATGCACTTCTTGTCAATTAAAAATCAGCTGACTTTAAAATGTGAATGTTATTCAAATTTTGAAAATATTTAAGGTAGAAATTTGAATTTAGTTTCTGTGCCCAATTGACAGCCCAACTCATATACATTGTTAGGCCTTTAGGAGCTAATACTGCAACAAGCCATTAGTTTTTACTTAGCCCTGTCATGGTCATATTAGATTTGTTGATGCTTGCTGTGAGCACAGAATCTGTTTTCTGCCAACTGGCGTCGGAGTCGGATGGATTACCCTCACTTTTGTTTTCAGGCTGTAATTGTTTTGTTGTAATTTATTGTGTTTGATTATACAGTATATAGAGATCTGTTTGCAGTGTTGGGGGGGGGATGATGATAAGTTTTTACCAGGTGTGTTTCTCTGACTGCAAGCTGTTTTAAAAATGGCAGAAATCAAGATGGCGCCGAGTATGGCTGCTGCGTTGCGAGCTCCGACACAACATAGCAATGGTTTGTTTGTTTTGTTTACAATTCTTATGTTTTTTGTCTTGGATGTTGTCTGCCTTATTGTCTACGACAGACAAACACTTTTGGACATTGGTTCAGCGATCTCACACCGAAAACCGGACTTCACATTCCTCAATGCCGACCCGCTGTTTACAAACACGCAAGCGGAGCCCTTTGTCTGGGCAGCACGGCCGCGGAAACGCAGGAGGAAAAGGGGAAACAGAGCCGGCGTTCTCATCAGAGTAAGACGCCGCGCAAATAGACCCCCGCTACCCACTGTTCTACTGGCAAATGTTCAGTCTCTGGATAACAAGCTCTGCGAGCTGAAAGCGCGGATCTCTTTCCAACGAGAGACGAGGGACTGCTGCATTATCTGCCTAACAGAAACTTGGATGTCTGCGGAGATTCCAGACTCAGCCATTGAACCCGCGGGGTTCTCCATGCTCCGAGCGGACAGAGCGAAAGACCTCTCAGGTAAAACTAGAGGAGGTGGTGTATGTTTTATGATCAACAAATCCTGGTGTGATCAGAGGAACGTACATTCCATCAAGTCTTTCTGTTCTCCTGATCTGGAATTTCTTATGCTTCTGTGTCGACCATTCTGGCTACCGAGGGAATTCACAGCGGTCATTATCACTGCTGTGTACATTCCCCCACAAGCCGACACAGACCGGGCACTCAAGGAACTGTATGGGAGTATAAGTGAGCAGGAAACCGCGCACCCTGAGGCCGCGTTCATTGTGACCGGGGACTTTAATAAAGCCAGTTTAAAATCAGTCGCACCAAAATATCACCAGCACATTAGTTTCAACACACGAGGGGACCAGGTTTTGGACCATTGCTACTCTCCGTTCCGGGATGGCTACAAATCCCTCCCCCGCCCACCATTTGGCAAATCGGACCACTCTTCCATTCTGCTTCTGCCCGCTTACAGGCAGAAATTGAAACAGGAAGCACCCACACTCAGAACGATCCAGTGCTGGTCGGACCAATCAGACTCTACGCTACAAGACTGTTTTGATCGCACGGACTGGGAGATGTTCCGGTCCGCCTCTGATGACGACATCGAGCTTTACGCTGATAGCGTAATGTGTTTCATCAGAACGTGTGTAGAGGAAGTGATTCCGACCAGAACTGTGCGAATCTATCCGAATCAGAAGCCGTGGATCAGTAGCGATGTTCGCGCGGCACTTAATGTGCGGTCCTCCGCTTTTAATTCCGGGAACGCGGAGGAGCATAAACAAGCCAGTTATGCCCTCCGAAAAACTATCAAAACAGCAAAACGCCAGTACAGGAGTAAGATTGAAGGACAGTTTAACACCACCAACTCTAGAAGCATGTGGCAGGGAATTAACATCGTCACGGACTTTAAAGGGAATAAAAACTCCGCCATGAACACCGCTGCCTCTCTACCGGATGAGCTAAATACTTTTTATGCTCGTTTCGAGGGAAATAACACCGCCCTCGCGGAGAGAGCTCTCACGGCCGAAGCTACAGAGGTTAGCTCGCTCTCCGTCTCTGTAGCGGATGTAACACGATCCTTCCGACGGGTGAATATCTGCAAAGCCGCGGGTCCAGACGGCATTCCGGGCCGCGTCATCAGAGCGTGCGCGAACCAGCTGGCTGGTGTTTTTACGGACATTTTCAACCTTTCCCTCTCTTTGTCTGTAGTCCCCACATGCTTTAAAACATCCACCATTGTGCCTGTTCCAAAACAATCAAAAACAACTTGTTTAAATGACTGGCGTCCTGTTGCTCTGACCCCCATCATCAGCAAATGTTTTGAGAGACTAATCAGAGATTACATCTGCTCTGTATTACCACTCTCTCTTGACCCGCTGCAGTTTGCATACCGCAACAACCGCTCCACTGATGATGCCATTGCATCTACAATACACACTGCTCTCTCCCACCTGGAAAAAAAGAACACTTATGTGAGAATGTTGTTTGTAGACTACAGCTCAGCATTCAACACCATAGTGCCCTCCAAGCTAGATGAGAAACTCCGGGCTCTGGGCTTAAACAGCTCGCTGTGCAGCTGGATCCTGGACTTCCTGTCAAGCAGATGCCAGGTGGTTAGAATAGGCAGCAACATCTCCTCATCACTGACCCTCAACACTGGAGCCCCGCAGGGCTGTGTTCTCAGCCCACTACTGTATTCCCTGTACACACATGACTGTGTGGCAACACATAACTCCAATGCCATCATTAAGTTTGCTGATGACACGACGGTGGTAGGTCTGATCACTGACAATGATGAAACAGCCTACAGAGAGGAGGTGCACACTCTGACACACTGGTGTCAGGAGCACAACCTCTCCCTCAAAGTCAGTAAGACAAAGGAGCTTGTGGCGGACTTCAGAAGAAAAGACAGAGAACACAGTCCAATCACCATCAATGGAGCACCAGTGGAGAGAGTCAGCAGCTTCAAGTTCCTGGGTGTCCACATCACTGAGGAACTCACATGGTCCGTCCACACTGAAGTCGTTGTGAAGAAGGCTCATCAGCGCCTCTTCTTCCTGAGACGGCTGAGGAAGTTTGGAATGAACCGCCACATCCTCACACGGTTCTACACCTGCACTGTGGAGAGCATCCTGACTGGCTGTATCTCCGCCTGGTACGGCAATAGCACCGCCCACAACCGCAAAGCACTGCAAAGGGTGGTGCGAACTGCCAAACACATCATCGGAGGTGAGCTTCCCTCCCTCCAGGAAATATATACAAGGCGGTGTGTGAAAAAAGCTCGGAGGATCATCAGAGACTCCAGCCACCTGAGCCATGGGCTGCTCTCACTGCTACCATCAGGTAGGCGGTATCGCAGCATCAGGACCCGCACCAGCCAACTCCATGACAGCTTCTTCCCCCAAGCAATCAGACTTCTGAACTCTTGATCTCCCACGATCAAAATACATCAGCCCTGCACTTTATTACTCTTTTATCTCACACCGGACTGTCATAAATTATATTACTGTTATTATATTATGTCTCTCTTAACAACTGACTATCAACCGACAGCCTGAATGTCAATACAGTACAATACTGTACATTCTATATATATATATATATATATATATATATATATATATATATATATATATATACACACACTTTTTTATATATTTTTATTTTTTAATTTTTATTGAATAATGTGTATCTATATAGTATCTATATAGTAAAAAACAAAAACAGCATATTGTATACTGTACAGTGTATGTTATTATTTGTATATTGTTGAGTGTAATTATGTGTATAACAGATATTTAAATTGTGTTGTGTTAATTTGATGTTTTAAGTTGTGTAATTATGTATAACAGATGTTTAAATTGTGTTGTGTTAATTTGATGTTTTAAGTTGTGTAATTATGTATAACAGATGTTTAAATTGTGTTGTGTTAATTTGATGTTATTGTAAATTGGTATATGTCTCATCACTGTCACGACTGCTATGTTGATCGGAACTGCACCCAAGAATTTCACACACCATTGCACTTGTGTATATGGCTGTGTGACAATAAAGTGATTTGATTTTGATTGATTGATTTGAAATGCAGACACAGTGCTGGATTGCAAGGAGGCCACCTGGCTCAAAACAGATGTTCTGCTTGAATTTTCTCACATTTTCTGTTTTTTATTTGAAAATGTTATGTAATCAGCATGGGAAACAGATAAGAACTTCATTAAGAAATTTTCAATTTATAAATCAATAATAGGGTGTAAATGAACTCTTTTGATCTTTGATGGTCTTTCATAAAAAAAAGTACGGACTTCACCTTAAAAGACCACTCTTCTTCTCTTCCAACAGTTTGACTGGTGTCAGTCTGCACTTAAGCGTGCCCGTGTGTCAAGCTCGGCGTGTCATGCCCAGCACTGGTGGCAGGGACGGCGGTCAGTGGTGTGCTCTGTGAGAGGGAGGGAGTTTCGCCCGCAGCAGCAACATGAGTGGAGCTTCCAGCGGAGTTTACGCGGATTTGCTGCCGGACGCATCCCCACCATCCTCAGAGAGAGAGAGTACTCCCTTGGCCGCCTCAACAAGGTGTTTGCGTCCCAGTGGCTCAACCACAGACAGGTGGTGTGCGGGACAAAATGCAACACGGTGAGACGTTTTTGTTAACCTTGTATGACGTATATTAATTTATATATGCAGCAAATTCCAAATGTTATTTTCACACCCTTGAAGAGGCACTGTGGGAAGGGGATACTTGCCATAGGGCCATTCTCAGAGACATAGGTTGAAACGGGTTACACGCATATATACGAATGGAGGAAATCGTAATGCTGAATGTGGCGGCTGTAGGAATTGAAGTCCTGCCTTAGTTAAATGAGCCAATCACCTTTTTGTTAGAGACATTGCTTGTCTGTTTACTTGAGAATGCGCATGTGCATTAGCTGGACAAGCCTGAAAAATAGCGGGTTTTATCCTATTTATCCTAAAAACACCTATTATCATTGTGATTTTGTCTTGTTTTCCATTTCAAATTGTCTAAAAATCCTTAAAACAAGATGCATTTACTTGAGAAGCAACATATAAGATATTTAGACATGCTTTAAGAGAATGTCTCTTAAATAAAAATGTATTTTGAATATAAGTGTATTTTTTCACTTGGTTATACTTCTGCGAGTGTAGTAAAGACAAAATATACTTACATTCAAGATCTATTCTCTAAAAACAAGTCTAAATTTTTTATATGCTGCTTCTCAGGTGAATGCATCTTTTTGCAGGATTTTTAGATATTTTAAAATATTTGTATTTTTAATATTATATTCAACAATCTCAGTTAACAATTTATTCTTTTGCAGTATAGCTGCTTAAAAATGTACAGTGTATAATGGGGAGAAGACAACCTCTCTCACCTTTCTGTTCACTTCAATCCATCTTAAACTAACAAAAAACAAACTCATTCTTATTAATAAAGCTGCGTATTGCCAATTTTCTTCACGATAAGAAATACACAGTGACATATATTATGATTCAATAAGTCGTGAACCATCACGTTATAATCTAGCTGCATTAAGCGTGCGCGCTCGAGGGATGAGCGTCCCTGCAACAGAGTGTGCATCAGCCAGGTGCAGTTTCGATCTCTCCCTCTTAGATCTTGACATTTGCGCAACTCATTGAAGAGGCACTGACCGCACAGAGAAATGGCAGTTTCGAAATTTGTAGTTATTTACATGACCTGCTTCCGTATTATTTGAACTTTAATAAAGCTATAATGTATTAAATAGAACTGCATTTAAGATGTAACGCTGGGGTGTTTCCTTTAAAGACGCTCCGGCTCCGCTTATTCAACAACGAGAGTGCTTCGGTATTTACTTATTTGGTATTTTTGTATAATTCCCTTATACTTTGCGACCTACATCACCTGAAGCTGTGAAAGTTTAGAGTGCATCTGGACTGTGAGCTGTGTAATTCTTCCTCTCCTCAGTCAGGTGCGAAGTACAGTGCTGTTCTCGCGCATCATCATTAGAGTTTAATGTGATCTCATATTACTTTAATGACATCAAACGACCTCGACAATGAAAATATTTGTCAGCAATTATTTTGTTGTCGATAACGTCGACTAATTGTTTCAGCCCTATATTTTAGTCAACGAAAATAAAATTTTTAGTTGATGATGATGTGCAAAATGGACAAAAAAGTTCGTCAAACTATAACAGACCGAACTTTAATCAAATATTCAAACATTGAGGGGAAAAAATTTAGAAACATTTTCTAATTTATAAATGTATCAAATATATGACTATACATAGCCTACTGTCCTTGTTGTGAAAAAAACTGCGCTCCTAAAATAATAATGAATAAACTGAAGTATTAGCTACTTTTTAGAAGTTAGCCTACTGTACTCTGAATTCTTCATGCTTTAGAGACTTATAAATTTTCTGTGAAAGGATATTACTTTGCATGTAGTGTGTTTCTTAGGAAAACAGTGTGTTCACAACGCAAGTTACACAACGCAAATTACACATAATTCTGACTAGTGCATAATTTAGTTCAAGTTCACCTGTTAATTCACATCACTGTGTAGATGTAAGTTGTTATATTACATTTGTGCCATAATGTTGATTACCACAAAAATCTACTTGTCCCTCCTTTTCTTTAAAAAAGTACGTTAAAATAGCCACAAGATGTAAACAATATGCTGTTAAGTTAACATGATTTTAGTGTGATAAAATTACTTACTAACCTTTTCTGTGTAAAGTTATATCCAATTTTACAACTTTGTTGCCATGACGATGTAAAGCCGTAAACCCTTAAACTACCATAAAAACGTCAGTTTCACAACTTTACAGCTCAAATAATATGCAAGTTTTAACAGAAGAATTAATGTAAGGGCTTTTAAAAAAAATTATAAGTTTCCCATTTCTGCCTTTAGACCCTCCATAAATTGGCCCCATTCACTTCCATTGTAAGTGCCCCACTGTCACCCAGATTTATTCTTTTTTTTTTCTTTTTTTTTTTTGCAAAATAAGTCGAAATAATTTTTTGGTGGTAATCAACAATATGCCACAAATGCTGCTGACTGAGCTTAACTTGTATTGAACCCGGAATATTCCTTTAAGAAGCACAACTTATGACACCATTGTTGTCATTTTATTGCTGAATTTACATGTTATTTGATCGTAATCTTGACCAATTGTTTTGGAGATTTCAGTCTTTCCCCATTTGTAAGGAGCTGTACCAACTGAAAATAGCTGCCTGAAGGCTTTACGAATATGGCCTAATAACTTAATTGAATTACATTTTAATTTGGGAACTTTGCAGTTTGTGATTATTTGATTCTGGATGGCGATTCTTTGCCAAAAACTCAAGCTCACTTTCGAATGGAATTCATTGATTCTGTTTATTTGTGGAATCGTATTATATTTTATAATTTACCGTTTATTCTGCGGTTGGTGAAAAATAGGGCAATTTTCAGGTTTTGGGAATACTAGTGCTACAAACACATGTTTAAAGAGAAATAAATAAATATTTTTAAAGCACACACACCATGTAAAAATTTTTTGAAACCACTGATGTTGGAAAACTCGTATAGTACTCCGCTTTCAAAGTTGAGGGATTATGTTTTTAAGATTTTCTTTGATTAATAATTAAAGTAAATGAATAGTCGTGCAGTTTTTGTCATGCAGATTTATTTTATTTTTTTATTATATCAGGATTTGTTGGTTAGATGATTAACAACATTTTTCTAATGGAAGATAAAAATATTTGCATTATTTACCTATTTGTTAATTTATGGGTAGTTGACATGTCCTGCGGTGTAACATCCTATACTCCATATAAAACTATTTGAAACAGTATTTTCCTTTTCTTTTATAATTATTATGCATGCAGTTTTTATGAGATCATATTAATTGTGAGACTACATGGAATATATGTACTTTTACTGCGGGACCATTTATAAGTCTGGGTGTGTATTTCCAAGAATTATCCAGTCTTATTGACATACTTTCTGTTAATAATTTACATTTGTTCATCTGCTAAATTTATAAATGTGCAAGGACATCTGTGCTGATCTTGATCTTTTTTTTTTTTTTTCTTTTTTTTTTTCTTCTCCATGCAGCTATTCGTGGCAGACGTCCTCTCGGGACAG
Source organism: Myxocyprinus asiaticus (assembly GCF_019703515.2). Lineage (NCBI taxonomy): Eukaryota > Metazoa > Chordata > Actinopteri > Cypriniformes > Catostomidae > Myxocyprinus > Myxocyprinus asiaticus. The sequence goes on from NC_059381.1 coordinate 8,905,050, forward strand.
ATAACAAGGATCCCCATGCTGAAGGACAGGGAGGGCAGGGGAGAGGTCTCGCAGGGTTTGGGTGGTGTGGGGAACCATTTCCACAGTCCAGGATCAGTTGGTGGTCTGGATGCCCAGCAGGGATGTGGCATCCACGCCATAGAACTGAACCCATCTTGTACCTTGCTGGCCACTGGCGGAGACAACCCCAACAGCCTGGCAGTGTACAGACTACCCACACTCGACCCTGTCTGCGTTGGAGATGTGAGTGTGGTCTTTGCCCCCTTTCTTGTTGTGCAAGTAGTGTAAATGTCAAGCAGGTTAGTGGCATCAGCTTTTGGCTCTGGAAAAGTGCATTTACTGACTAGCTATGGTTTTCATTACTTTTAATAAAACACAAATGATTTGGTTTGATAGCATAATTAAGGATAATGTTGATAAGAGATAAAGGAATTCTCTGAAACGTTTTACGAGACTCAAAATGGCACTGTGTCTTTAACAGGATGGGCACAATGACTGGATATTCTCCATTGCGTGGATCAGTGATACCATGGCAGTCTCAGGTAAAAAGCTTGCTGATCCAGTTTTGACACTGGACATCTTACTTACACCATGTCCTAACAGATGAAGTGTTTGTTTTGAATAAAAAAAAAACTCTCTTAAAATGTCTGGGTCGTATTTCAGAGCAAAATCAAATAAAAAAAAAACATGCTTATAAGTCATGGAAATCATGTTGGAATGCATAGATTTAAACCCTTAAATGGATGAGAATTTCACCAAACACTCGTACGTATTCGTACGAATATCTATCACACATGGATCTACAAAATGCCCAGGTAGTGTCAAATTTTCAAAATCTTTTCAAGACAATTAGAAAAGAACAGAAAAACATATTTTTTTAATATACATTTTGAAGTTTTATTTTTCACGTATCAAAGAGATAATGCAACAAATCAGGACATATCTAGAACAGAATTCATTACTTTCACACTGACATTTGACGCAACTGGCTGTCAAAAACATATTGAGCTACACAACGCATAATCTACGCATAAGCTACACATAAATTACACATATGTTACACAACTTACATTATTTCAGTAGTACACCCAAATGACAATGGTTATATCATACTGTTCATATGTTACACTTGCTATTGTTTACTTCAATTTTGTTTCTTCATCAAATAGCAATGTCAAATGTAAATCAGGTCAATCACTGAAACATCAGCGCTACCTTGAGTAAGAAATAACATGTATTATGTGTATGTGTACATGCATATGGAATACTCATAGATCACCATTGTTGTTAAATCATTGTTGCACAGAAAATCAACATGTTATAGTATTTATTTGAATGAATATTGTACTCATTTGTCTTGTAATAGATATCCTGTGATAGTAAACTTGTTTAGATATGAAATAATCATAAAAAATATAATTTATGGAAGTGCAAAAAATAAAATAACCCAAAGGCACTATTACATACCTCTGGTCTCTAATCACCCTGTACACTTTTGGTACTTAAACCATTATTAAAAAAAAATTGATTTGCTATTTTGGCTGCTTTTTTGTTTTTGAGGAGTACTAAAGAGGTGTGGGCAAAACTCCCAAAAAAATGGATGAGGTACAGTGGGTGGAATGAGGTCCCGGGTCACTAAAGACCCAAGGTATGCGTTTAAGGGTTAATGATTCATAAATTATTCTTCAGTTTCTTTATGCAGAATATTATATCTTATTTCTGTCTTTTTGATTTTAGGGTGAAATATTAATTGCATCACTTCCGTGTTAATCTGAATTTTTACCTTGACCAGCTGTGACAGTCAACAGTGTTGTGCAGCAAGACATTTTGTTGGTTGCTTGGCTTCTATTTATACTTTGTGTTGGGCTGGGTAGTCCGACTCACCATGAATCTCATTGGCCTAAAATCCTGCTCCACATAACTGTATATTAAGCATCAAATATTTTCTGATTGGCTGTGAATTTATCATTTCACATAGCATTTTTTTATTTCCGGTGAGGACAGAATAAATATTGAATGTTCGAAACTTGTGCCTTTTTAAGTCAAGGTGTTATAATGTTGTGTGCTACACATTCTGGTGAATAAGCAAGGCATTTTGGTGACGTGAAATTAAAATAGAATGTTCCCTGGTGCAGGATCTCGTGACGGCTCCATGGGTCTATGGGAGATATCAGAGGACGTGCTGACTCAGGCAGAGAAGCAGCAGAATGAGGAAGGTGTTCCCTGTTACTCCCACATCTCTCACCGTGCTCTCAAGGACATCCCCAAGGAGTACACCCACCCCTACAACTGCAAAGTGCGCGCACTGGCCTTCAACAACAGCCATAAGGTCAGCCTCTGTCCTTGATTGACTTCAGAGCACTGTATGTTATTCAGCCTAACTGTTTCTCCAGTTAACTGTTCTTTCTCTTTTGTTCTCTTCCTTCCTCAGGAGCTGGGTGCTGTTTCTTTAGATGGATATTTCCATCTATGGAAGGCAGAAGACAACCTGTATAAGGTAAAATTAGCGCATTCAGCATTTTCTCTATAAAAGGCTCTGTTTATATCTCCTGGGTGATCCGATCACAAGTGGACAGCACTAAATAAAGGTGTAAACGTGGTTCAAAATGTTTTGTGGTCCGATCACTCAGTTGTCAAAAATGCATGTGACTGAAATTAATTTGTGTAAATGCTAATGCATCATAATGCATCCCATGCAACAACAAAAACGTACCGTCTACTTGCGTAACACAAACAAAGGTTTTAAAATTTGCCAGCTATGTGTGGCTTTTAAAAAACAAACAAAAACATAAAATTGAAAAAACTACAGGTACAGCGGTAACTGTGTGGGGCTGGTTTGTAAAGCATGGGTGTGTCTAATTCAGTAACAAATTCTGGCTAACATTGCTTACAATTTACTAGGCCATTAACAGCCTTGGGCCATTTACACCAAATGTGTTTTTGCATCTGTCTCTGCTGTTTTTTGTTTTTTTGGTATTTTCCCCCTTTTCTCACCCAATTTGGAATGCCCAATTCCCAATGTGCTTTTAAGTCCTCGTGGTCGCGTAGTGATTCGCCTCAATCCAGGTGGTGGAGGATGAATCCCAGTTGCCTCCACATCTGAGACCATCAACCCACGCATCTTATCACGTGGCTTGTTGAGCGCATTGCCACGGAGACATAGCGTGTGTGGAGGCTTCACGCCATCCACTGCGGCATCCGCGCTCAACAAGCCACGCGCCCCACCGAGAACAAACCACATTATAGCGACCACGAGGAGGTTACCCCATGTGACTCTACCCTCCCTAGCAACCGGGCCAATTTGGTTGCTTAGGAGACCTGGCCGTCTCTGCTGTTTTTAATTGTTTTTCTATGCAAACATGCCTTAGACATGCCACGTCTCGTGCAGGAGCACCGCACTTTTAAGACGCTGTGTCAAGTAAACAAGAACATGGACTTTTAAGGACGTGTAGACACCTGCTTTCTGTTCCATTCATTGTGCTCTATCTAGCTTTTTGAGATGCAAGGACTCGTTCTGTGTGAACGGCCACTCACAGCACTTTTCATACCAAGTGTAAATGGAAGCCTGTCTCGCCTGAACTTTTGATAAGATCATCTGAGACAGATGTTAATATGAGGTGTAAACAGGACCTAAGGAATTTTTTTTTTAAACTTTGTATCCACCTTTTACACAGGCAGTGAAATTACCCATTAGGCTTAGTGCATTCTTCCAATGCGGATGCTACAAACTTCCGGTTCACAGCTTATTCCCATTACCAAGCACTAAAATATCATTAACAACAGTCAAAAACGGCAGAACGGTCTGTGTTTACTTAACGTAAACCACTTTCTCACTAAAGTCTGCGTATGGACATTAAGTTTCGATGGCAGTCCCCGAATAGATGTACACAATCACACACATTTACACGGTAAGTTACTGGACTCTAGCGCAGGGGCATCACTAGACTTAAGTGTCATCCGGGGCTTAGCCCACATGCCATATTATAATGTAAAAATAAGAAGAATCCTTCCTTCCATGACTTAAAAAATTAGCACCCTATCTGTCAAATAATTATATTAAGCGCGACACTGGTTCAGAACTTTATATAAGCAAATGTCAGGCGCACAATAAACGGATCAAACACGTTTTCATTTAAATGGCAGTGGATCAAAGCGAAAATTACAACTTGTCGGCTCATTGTTCATTGTGTAGAAATTAACGCTAACAATAAAATCAAAGTAATTTAACAATTTAAATTTGCAATTGTCATTTATCATAATATTTTGAGAATAAAGAAAAATAAAGAGAAGTCGAAGCATTATGAGATTAAAGTCATAATATTTTGAGAATAAATCGAAAGGAAAGTAACATCAAAGTGATCTGTGGTGGACAACAGCAAAGTGGAGCATCTGGGTCTTTGCATACAACATCACTAACCAGGGAGATAACTTAGCTATACAACCGAGCTGAATTTGTGGGAAGTTTTTGCAAGCTCTCTGTTCATAAATGAGGTGTGCATTAGTACAGGAGTTTTCAACATGTGGGTGCCTTTCAAGGGAGGCGCGAGATATGGGCTCGCACTCAAGTGAAACAAAAAATAATTGGAACTGCTGTGAATCATACAGTTCATATCAAGATATTGTATGTGGTAACATCCCCTCAGTTACAGTATTGTTTAAAGAGGAAAACCCAATAGCAACGCCGAACGGGACTGCGCAAATCTTTCTGGTTCTTTCTCCTGAATAAATCAAGTTTCCTACATAACCGCTGCAGTGTCTGGATACTAATAACTCTGTGCTGTTGCGCAAAAAGGCCAAGAATTTCTTTATTGCAAAATCCTTTCCTAAAGTCTGATTTAACTACATCCTCCACATCCATCTCTTGCATTAACGAAGCTGCTGGCTCAGCGTCCGTTCTGTCATTGTGATAATGACGCTCTGTTTAGCCTAATATTGAGATTTTTTTTCTCTAATATTTCTACTTTATTCACACAATATACTACTTTATTCTCACAATGCTAAGACTTTATTCTAATCATTTTTACTTTATTCGCTAAATATTACGACTTTATTATCGAAATCGTAATTTTTTAATTTTTTAATTAACGTGGCAATAAAATGCAATCGTGGGATCACCGAGTAAAGTTAAAAATAACTTTCATTTTTATAAACGCACTGAAACACCTGCATTGGGTTTCATGACTGTTATTAAACATGATTTCAGGTTGTTTTAACAAAGTAAAGTTTCAACGCTTGATAAATGGTAAGAGAGTGTTTTTTGTTTTCCCCCTTTTGCTCTGGCGTGCAGACTTAAGTACAATAATTTGACAAGTTCAATGTAATTTAATTTTAAACCATTTAAAAATCAAGGCACCCCAAAGAGGCTATTTAAATGCAGCAGTTTAACTCCACACACATGACATAGAAATGTGAACCAGCACGGGCAGAGCACATATACAGGCAGTCATTTTTGTTTTACTTTAATGTGAGATTTTATCATTTTTGTGCTATTTAGGCTTATACAGTTGAAGTCAGAAGTTTACATACACTTAGGTTGAAGTCATTAAAACTCCTTTTTTAACCACTCCACAGATTTAATATTAGCAAACTATAGTTTTGGCAAGTCGTTTAGGACATCTACTTTGTGCATGACATGAGTAATTTTTCCAACAATTGTTTACAGACAGATTGTTTCACGTTTAATTGAATATATCACAATTCCAGTGGGTCAGAAGTTTACATACACTAAGTTAACTGTGCCTTTAAGCAGCTTGAAAAATTCCAGAAAATGATGTCAAGCCTTTAGACAGTTAGCCAATTAGCTTCTGATAGGAGGTGTACTGAATTGGAGGTGTACCTGTGGATGTATTTTAAGGCCAACCTTTAAACTCAGTGCCTCTTTGCTTGACATCATGGGAAAATCAAAAGAAATCAGCCAAGACCTCAGAAAATAAATTGCGGGCCTCCACAAGTCTAGTTCATCCTTGGGAAGGTAGCACATTCATCTGTACAAACAATAGGACGCAAGTATAAACAATACCATGGGACCACGCAACCATCATACCGCTCAGTATGGAGAAGCATTCTGTCTCCTAGAGATGAACATAGTTTGGGGCAAAAAGTGTAAATCAATCCCAGAACAACAGCAAAGGACCTTGTGAAGATGCTGGAGGAAACAGGTAGACAAGTATCTATATTCACAGTAAAATGAGTCCTATATCAACATAACCTGAAAGGCTGCTCAGCAAGGAAGAAGCCACTGCTCCAAAACCACCATAAAAAAGCCAGACTACAGTTTGCAAGTGCACATGTGGACAAAGATCTTACTTTTTGGAGAAATGTCCTCTGGTCTGATGAAACAAAAATGACACTTTTTGGCCATAATGACCATCATTATGTTTGGAGGAAAAAGGGTGAGGCTTGCAAGCCGAAGAACACCATCCCAACCATGAAGCATGGGGGTGGCAGCATTTTGTTGCAGGGGGGACTGGTGCACTTCACAAAATAAATGACATCATGAGGAAGGAAAATGATGTGGATATATTGAAGCAACATCTCAAGAGATCAGCCAGGAAGTAAAGCTCAGTCACAAATGGACAATGAGCCCAAGCATATCTCCAAAGTTGTGTCAATATGGCTTAAGGACAACATAGTCAAGGTATTGGAGTGGCCATCACAAAGCCCTGACCTCAATCCGATATAAAATTTGTGGGCAGAACTGAAAAAGTGTGTGCGAGCAAAGAGTCCTTCAAACCTGACTCAGTTACACCAGTTCTGTCTGGAGGAATGGGCCAAAATTCCAGCAGCTTAGTGCGAGGAGCTTGTGGAAGGCTACCCAAAACATTTGACCCAAGTTAAACAATTTATAGGAAATGCTACCTAATACTAACAAAGTGTATGCAAACTTCTGACCCACTGGGAATGTGATGAAAGAAATAAAAGCTGAAATAATTCTCTCTACTATTATTCTGACATTTCACTTTCTTAAAATAAAGTAGTGATCCTAACTGACCCAAGACAGGGAATGTTTTCTATGATTGAATGTCAGGAATATGAAATTTATGAGTTTAAATGTATTTGGCTAATGTGTATGTAAGCTTCTGACTTCAGCTGTAGCTCACTGTGCTGCTATTTTGAGTTGCGCTTAAGGAAATTCCATTGCAATAAACATTATTTATTCCCACATCCCGACTCCCGACTAAACCCGAATAACCAACCAAGATGACTGGCGCATGCGTTAAGATCTACTTGGTGTGTGGATTGTTAAAAACAAATGAAGATTAGAAATGAGGCTTATAGATTATATATTTAGAAATAAGGCTTGCATAATAAAACCTCAATGACTCTGATACAGAAAAGCTGCACCCCAGTGAGAGAAAACGGGAGGCACCCAATCGAGGCTTTCGTAACAGTTCGTCTGATGAACTTGAGCACGAACAGCAGGTCAAAGTGCGAACTGTCAGTTAATGCAAGTTGGGCTCACTGATAGGAATTAATTTACATTTGAAGCCAGAATTGAAGCCTGCCTTGTTGCTTTTGTACCCTGATGTAATTAACATTAAGCCTTACCTTTTTTTCTCATCACAAAAAAACATCAACATCTTTAACAAAAGACTGCAAGTGCCCTGTATGTGTGTGTGAAAGAAAGAGTCCACGAATATGATACACTAGATTTCATCGCGTTCCTTGTTGAGCACTTCAATATGAAAATGGTCAAATCCCGGACATTTAGGGAATCTAGAAATCCCGACCGGATGCTTTTTAAGGTTCGAAAAAGAGGACAGGCATGAAAAGAGGACGTATGGACACCATAGGTTCCATTTAATAATCTTCAGATTTGAGGCATGTACCTTTTGCATTATTTCTGCCATCTCACATTATAGTGCCGCCTTCTCGTGTCCTCTGCCGAGAACAACTGTCTCTCCTTCCTTCATTCGCTTGGTTTAAATATTTTTCATCTTTATCTTCCAAAATGACAGACATCATTTGGAATTATCTGTCAATCTTTTAAAAAATAGTCAAGTGACAGAATTAGTTTAATGCAACCTCTGCTTATTATAGTACATCTGGTTCGACTCAATTTTTCAGCATTGCCAGCTTTTGGGGGGGCTTATCGTTGTGACACTCATTTTCTTGTAGTTTTTAAGCCACCTGTAGTTGTTTTAACACCCTATAAGATCACATATTCATCCAGAGCCTCTGCTGCTCGCCATCACTAGTAACGTTAGTCTAGCTTATAACAACAACTAAGCGGAAGTGTGGAGCATCCGAGAGGAAGTCTCTTGCCGTAATGGCGCTGCCCATGGAGATGTCAGGAAAAAGGTGGATATAACGATTTTAACTGTTGTCTGAAATGTCTTTAGTCAATTAAATGATTTCTGATTTGATTTTCAGGAGCTTTCAACCAAACTCCCTTACTGTAAGGAAAATGTATGTCTGGCGTACGGGCTGGACTGGTCCGTTTATGCAGTGGGCTCTCAGGCACATGTTTCCTTTCTAGACCCTCGGCAATCGTCTCAAAACATCAAATCCGTGAGCTCCAGGGAGCGTGGCAGTGGTGTGTTCCAACCACCCCCCACCCCCCCCACACACACCCACACACAACCCCCCCCCTCCCCCTCCAGATCATTCACACATAAATTCCCATGTAAATTTAGCAGAACTTGAGAACTTGTGTGTGTTCAATAGGTATCCGCTCTGTGAGCTTCTATGAGCATATAGTGACAGTAGGCACTGGCCAAGGCTCCCTGCTCTTCTATGATATCAGGGCCCAGCGTTTTCTGGATGGCATAGGGGGAGGTGGGCACTGGAATTGCAGTCCAGAGGGCATTCTGAAACTCACCACAGGCAGAGGATGGCTGGTAAGATTTTCCACTTTGACCCTTTTAATACACTTACGGTTACTCTATTAGGACATCTGTATGAACTTGAGGGGAAATGATTTCATACATCCATTAAAAGTGACCTTGAGAACTGAAATTACTGCGAAAGTTAATTCTGACAAAATGCACCACTTGGTTTTATGTTTTGTTGTCTAAAGCAATGAAATCAAGCAAATTTAGGTGTGACTTAAGTATCCTAAAGTATTCAAATACTTGTTGGGACCACTGTATTTCTGTGCAGTTAATCTCATTATACAAAAATATTATAAGTATTCAGAAAACCATGTCAAAAATTGTAGATAATGTTAAAATTAGAGCTGTCAGAATTAACGTGTTAAGGCATGCGATTCATTTAAAAAGTTTAACTGATAATTTTTCTTAATTAAAAACGCATTTACGGTTAATACAGTATAAACCAGCATAGACACTTGTTGGAATGGCAGAACCTTTGTAATGTGTATGCCTGGAGTCATTATACTGACGTACACTTCACAACACACAACAGCAACAGCCAGAGCATGAAGATAAATACAAATTAATAACCTAATACACCATAGTCCAGCTTAATAGACTAGCTCTATGGCATCATAATACTGTTAAATGTCGAGAGCACATCCATTTACCGGATGTATGAGCGCGAATCTCTCCGCTTGCGTGCAGATTTCCTTCGCTGTCGCACAAAACACATAACTCTTGTCTTTGACTTTGAAAAACCCTGGGCTAGGTTATATGTAACATTTTATTAAGGCTATTGTGTGTCATTTCAAGCAGTGAACGTTTTTACAAATATAGAAACATTGAATTATGTCTGATTTTACTTTTATGAGAGAATGAATGGCATGCTAGAATTTACCAGGCCAATTTTTGGCAGTAAATAAAAAACTATCCTATATCCTAAATAGTATAGAAATTTTCCATAAAAACTGATTAATTAAGGCTTAACAAAAATACACTACACAAATGGCAAAATCGAATGAAAAAATCCATATAATTCAGGCTCCTTTTCTGATGCTATAATGTTAACTTTGCTGAAAAGTGCAGTTTTGCAAGTGCTTCTTTTCCTTCTTATCGCCTAGAACCACGATGAAACATGGAGAAGCTACTTTTCAGACATCAGCTCCTTCCCGAACGCTGTTTACACGCACTGCTACGATGACTCTGGCACCAAACTCTTTGTGGCCGGTGGGCCCCTGTGTTCTGGTCTACACGGAAACTACGCTGGCCTCTGGAGCTAGCCTCCATCGGTCCTCCATTTCCCTCTCACGCACCATGTGCTAACAGGCCATCTTCCATCCTCTCCACACACTTAAGATGCTCACTCACTTCCTGTTAAACTTTGGTCCAAGACATTTTCTATTTTTCAAAGGACTCAGGAGCATAGATGTGATTTTCTTCCCTTTTTGTGTGTGTTCTTATGTCTCTAAATTTTCATTAACCTGTTGTACTCTTGAATCCATCTGTTTTTGTATGGAAAAAAACAGGATAAAAGGAGAGATGTGACCGCCAATGAGGCCTGACCTCCCGAAGGAGTTCATTCAGTTCCGAATGGATGGATGTGTTCGGAGAACTGTGAAATAGTGTAAAAATATATTGAAATATGTAACGTCTCTCTGGGCAGTGGGTTTATGCCCTTTTTTTTTTTTTTTTTTTTTTTTCATATAAAGAGTTAGTTCATCCAAAAATGAAAATTCTATCATCATTTACTCATCCTTATGTTGTTCCAAACCTGTATGGCTTTCTTTCTTCCCTTGAACACAAAAGGAGATGTTAAGCAGAACGTCAACAATAATAGTGAATGGTGGCTGAGGCTAACATGCAGAATAACATCTAATTAAGATCTTCTTTTGTGTTTCACAGACGAAAGTTAGTTATACGTATATGGAACAACATAAGGGTGAGTAAATGATGAAGGATTTTTTTTTGGTGAACTATCCCTTTAAGACTTTTTATTTTAAGATTGCCATGTTTAGTTTGTTTTTGGTGTGTTTTTCGAAGACCAGGCGATAAGCCCCCCCTTCTTGGCTCATAAACAGTGGTTTAAGATGGCATTGTGGACATTTAAATGGCTGAGAAGAGGGATTTGGAGACGATTATTGGTGAAATGAACAGACAGCTTGACCTTTAACCTCACTGTGTATTATTGGCCACTGATGGACTGAGGTCAAGACTGCGAATATATGAAGAAAACTGAGAATCAAATGTGGACATGAGTCGGACAGCAGTCAATAAAGACTCGCCAGTTGTTTTTAATTTTCCCTTTATATGTTCTGAAATAATGGCAGAGAGAGTCCACCGTAGGAAATCACAGATACTGTTTGTGTTCTGTTTGACGTGTCTTGAAAAATGCCCCGTTTATTGCTGATTCTATACTAACACACGTAATCTGGATTGCATTTTTTCCCTCTATAACATTTGATATTATTTATTTTGTATTGTTACCATCACTAGCACTCATGAAGTTCAGATAAAATCATATTTGTTGTTTTCTCCTCTGCTTAAAGGCAGGGCAGTGTTGTGTGACATTGTTGCCTTTCCAGAGTCTTTCTGTGAAAGACTGTTGCAGATTGAATTTGTTTTGACTTTTTTTTGTTTTTTGTTTTTTTACATAAAATTCTTAGTGGCATCATCACAAAATTATTAGAACAATGGACATCGGAACAGGGAATATATATTAAGCAGAAATAAACCATCACTTTTAAAATGTTTTTTATATATAAATGTAAATTTGGAATCTAATAGAGGGAGAATACAGTTTATGTAAATGTCAGAGGATATATATGTGCGTGCGTGTGAGTGAGTGAGTGAACTAATCTGTCAGTATTTTGGTGTTGACCTTTTTTATACTCACTTCATGAATGTTTGTACAGATCACAAGTGTAAAGATAATGTACGATATCAAAACAAGCAAAAGAAACGGCAACAAAAACTTGAGACATTCTTCAAGGAGAAAATGAATAAAAATGTATTGATGTATTTTTGTTCAATTTTGGCACTGCATTGTGACTTATTTATACTTGATACTCTTGTGAATATTAAGAGCTGCATTTATTGAAGAACAGTACACTGCTGTGATTGACTTGACCACTGGGGGCGCATTTCGTGTCATAAATACACTATAACTGAATGCCACAGAATGCGCGTTCACGAAGAATAATCACTCATTCAGTAAGCGATCAATACATTTACAGCAACACAGCAAATAAATCCATTATTAAATGGATGTTTTGTGACAATCAACCTATTTTTAAGTCCCACAACAATATAAAAACCTCAAAACGGGAAAATAACTGCGTGCCATGGTGTTAATGAGTGCTGAACATCTACATAGTGTTTTAAAAATAATTGTATAATTAAAAAAATAATTAAAATATTAACTGAAAAAACTCTTGAGAAAAACTGGAGCATATTTAAAACGAGGTTATTTACCATTTACTTATGCATGACTTATGTAGGCCTAATCCAATGAAAACGAAAGAAATCATTAACCATTGGACATCTTCCTGACCACTGACCCTTAATATTAATGATAGGCTTACCATACATGTTTTGAATGAGAGAAAATTAATATAATAAAGATAAAATAATAAAAAGTATGTGCATATAATAATGATTATTACGTTGCTCTTATTGTTATTACATTGTTATTATTTGTTCGTGCGCGCGTATCTGTGAATGTGCTCGCTCTCACGGGAGCGCGCCTAAAGGATCTGCATGGAGTGCAGCAGCAGCGCGGTGACGGTCACGTGACGGAGTCTGCTGCTGGCTGAGTGAAGCGTGTTAGCAGGTAATTAAAAAAAAAAAAAAAAAATTCTTCAACAAGCCTCTTTATAGCAAGTGTTATCTAATTAATGTTTCTTTATCACCCGTCTCGTTTAATGCGCCGCTGAAGGGTTTTCGTGGTTATTTTGTCTTTAGTAGGGCTTTGTTTTGCCTCTTCAGTTTAGCCTGTTCGGGTTTAGCTCCGCTGTGAGGCAATTTTCCTCAAAAAATCCTTTAGCAACAAGCCCGTATCACGTATAACCCACATTTCTTCCTTTAAAACGTTCCGTTTCTATTAATCGTGATGGTTAGATCATATAGAGGGTTTAAATATTATTAACAAGGTCGTGAGTTAGCCAGCTATGCTACAACAATTGAAGAGAGGAAATGACATTAGAGAGCTCATGGACAAAGGAGAGCAGAGACTCTGTGTTTATACTCTTTGCAAACTCTCGGTTTGTTTTTTTTACATTGCCATGGGGTCAAAAACGACCATGTATAATTTGACCATGTAATATCTCCTTAATGAATGGATACAGATAAACAAGGATGCTGACCCTGGAAATCTGGATATAAATTCCCTTTGTTTGTGCCATCACATATTTTGTCTGGCCTTATGATTATGAATGCAGTTGTGTTTTAGGCTATAGATGTGCATTTTGTAGGTTTTTAGTGTTTAAAACCTAGAGGTCAAACAAAGTCGTTTATTTTGCTTTGATCACAGTTATTAAGTTTGAAGTGGGAAGGAGCCATCACATATTTTTTATTTATTTGTTTTAATTAAGGTTGTAAATGTGACTAGTATTTTTAGGCAATAGATGATCATTTTATGGGTTTTTATTCAACTTTACAGTAAAACAGCATCTTTTTTCCAGTTTAAAGTTTTCTAATGTGATGGAGCTGTTCATTCATAATCAAAGACCAAAATGATAATAATGTTTTTTGCACATTTAGTGCAGCATCTCTCAGTGTCCTTTAGATATATTGTGTCTGTCAATACAAGGACACTATGAGTGGTCTGCTGACCAGGAGGAAAAAAAGACTTTGTTCTGATTTTCCATTTTGTAAGGACCTCAGAAATGTCTCCACACGAGACCACAGCTTTGCCAGTGTCAGCTGATGGAATCACTTTTCTGGCTTGTTTTGCTTATTGTCATCACTATTAAATAGTTTGTGACCAGTGTTGCTTGCATTGCCATACCTGGCCCAGAGAGATTTTTTTATAACATATTTTGCAAAATGGGAATTTATGCTAGATATTATCTGATGATTCCCTTATGTCAGAATCCTTCTGGAACGTTGAACTCTGTCAGGCGTTTGCAGCGTGAATTCACTGGAAGGGTGTACACAAAAAGATCCCTTCTCTTAACTGCCAAGAAAAGCCCACTGTATCAACACAGAGGTTGTGTGTTGCCTTGTCTTCTGCGCAAGTAACGGCACTTGTTGGACTACCATTTAGGATATTTAGCTTACAAGTGAGGTTTTTTAAAGGAATAGGTTAGTCATAAGTGAAAGTCATTTATGATGTTTGTTTTATGTGTTTGTGTGTGTGTGTGTGAAGAAAATTTAGGCTTAGTCATTATTCACTGAAAATCTCCCCCTTACATTTGTCATATCTAGGGATGGAAATTTTAGAAAATTTAATGATTCAGATAGGGCTGTCATTATCAGTAATTTTTTTGTAATCGATTATTCTGGCGATTAATCGAGTAATCTGAAAATGATTTAACTCGGATTGCATAATGTTGTGGAGGTGAAGTAATTATTGGCTATAATGCCTTCATTAGCCTAACACCCCCTTTACACATGGGTCCCTATTTTAAGAGCGCAAGCATTAAGCGTAAAGTCAATTTTTGGTATTTCCCTGCAAGCATGTGCTAAGTCTAGGAACAAGTGGGGTTGTCGAAATTGCCTGCACAACGTGCAAATGGGATGGGTCAGGTGCAATTAAATTCTGAGGTTTTTCTGCGGTTATTCCGCTGTCTGCTTCCTATTATATAGTCCATTCCCTGTCAAGCACTAGCAATATAAACAAAGAAATCACAGTGACACGCTCTTTTTATTTTTTATTTTATTTTTTTACACATGGAAAATGCGATTCTCGTCAGAATTTGGATGTACGCTCAGTTAAATGATAGAGAATGTAAGTATTATTTATCATTTTTATCTACTGACACTAGGGCTGAAACGATTAGTCGACGTTATCGACAACTTCGAAAATAGAAATTGTCAACAAAAATTTTCTTTGCCGAATAGTCATTTGATGTCATTTAACGTAACATGAGATCACATTAAACTCTAATGATGATGCGTGAGAGCAGCACTGTAGTTCGCACCTGACTGAGGAGAGGAAGAGTTACACAGCTTTCCAAACAGCTTCAGTTGATTTAGATCGCAAAGTATGACGGAATTTTAATACAAAAATACAAAATAAGTAAATACAGAAGCACTCTCGTTGTGGAATAAGTGGAGCTGGAGCAAAACTTGCATGTTGAGCATCTTTAAAGGAAACACCCTGGTGTTACATCTTAAATGCAGTTCTATTTAATACATTATAGCTTTATTAAAGTTCAAATAATACAGAAGCAGATCATGTAAATAACTACAAACTCCGAAACTGCCATTTCTCTGTGCGGTCAGTGCCTCTTCTATGAGTTGCACTAAGTTTCCCGATCTAAGGGGGAGAGATTGAAACTGCACTTGGCTGATGCACACTCTGTTGTGGGGACGCTCATCCCTCAAGCGCGCACGCTTAATGCAGCTAGATTATAACGTGATTCACGACTTATTGAATCATAATATATGCCACTGTGTATTTCTTATCGTGAAGAAAATTGGCAATACGCAGCTTTATTAATAAGAGAGAGTTTGTTTTTTGTTAGTTAAAGATGGATTGAAGTGAACAGAAAGGTGAGAGAGGTTGTCTTCTCCCCATTATACACTGAAACAAAATACATTTTTGATTTGTTTTTGTTTTGGCTTGTTTTCCAATATAAAAATATAAAGATGCATTCACCTGAGAAGCAGCATATAAAATATTTAGACTTGCTTTTAGAGAATAGATCTTGAATATAAGTATATTTTGTCTTTACTACACTTGCAGAAGTATAATCAAGTGAAAAAAATCACTTATATACAAAATACACTTTTATTTAAGAGACATTCTCTTAAAGCATGTCTAAATATCTTATATGTTGCTTCTCAAGTAAATATATCTTGTTTTAAGGATTTTTAGACAATTTGAAATGGAAAACAAGACAAAAACACTTGATGATAATAGGATTTTTGCAGTGAATTTTTTTACTAAATTAAACGTAATAAGTATTTTTTCCCTTTAAATCAGTGAATGTCATTTAGAGGTATTTTTAAAAGATGATTTTGTCCTCTATGTTTAGTAAGCACATTTAATACAACCTTTCATGTCGGGGCACAAGCTGAATAATCGGTTAAGAGCTAATGATTAATCATTGCAATAATCACAGAATAGTCGAATAATCATTCTAATAATCGTTAGATTAATCGATTATCAAAATAATCGTTAGTTGCAGCCCTAACTGACACACAAATCATGACTAGTATTAACAGTGATTGTATCGGAATGCACTTCACTTCTACCGGTCAACATTGATTTAAAAAAATTAAATTCATTTATTAAAAAGTGAAAAAATGAAACCAAAAATATTTCTAAATTCAAATTACACTTCAAACAAAATGAAAATATAATCAAAATAACGAAGTGGTCAAAAAAATCATACCAAATTCAAACATTTTACTCTCTCCTTCCACCAGCCTATTTTGTAGTGATAAAACAATCACTCTATGACAACAGGGAGAAAATTACTAGTAGGCTACAAATTAAATCATAAATACAATTGTAAATAAACAATAATATTATTTTTACTGTTATATGAATTATTAATAATAAAAATAAACCATGACCTCTAGAAAATGTAACACAAATCTCATAATTTTTAGTTTCAACAGATGTCTTCAACTGTGATGGTCAGGGACATTATTTGATGTTCTGTCCTTTCAGAATTTGAACATGAACTTTATTACCACCTGCTGATGGAATCTCCAAACTGCAAATGCAGGAACTGAATTTGGACTTTGCACTGAGTTAAGAGGTGGTATTGAAACGTCTTAGCACAATGACACATTTTTCAGGAAAATATTGTAAAAATTGTGCTTTGAGCCACTTCATTTACATACAATACAACCATAGTTTGCATGCCTACACCCACAGTAGCGCAAACACTCCCACCCACGGCCATTTGTGTTTTGTGCTGGCACGAAAATTGTACTTAGAATTAGCGCTCTCACGAAAATTTCCGTCTGCAGAACTGTCACTTGCTGGATGTTTTTTGTTTTTGGCACCATTCTGAGTAAATTCTAGAAACTATTGTGCATGAAAATCCCAGGAGATCAGCAGTTACAGAAATACTCAAACAAGCCCGTCTTTCACCAACAATCATGCTACTGATCAGGGACCAAAATTACTGATCAGGGGCCTGGGTAGTCAGTGGTAAAATACGCTGGTTACCACCCCTGGAGTTCCCTAGTTCAAATCCCAGGGCATGCTGAGTGACTCCAGCCAGGTCTCCTTAGCAACCAAATTGGCCCGGTTGCTAGGGAGGGTAGAGTCACATGGGGTAACCTCCTCGTGGACTGAGGCGAATCACTACGTGACCACGAGGACTTAAAAGCACATTGGGAATTGGGCATTCCAAATTGGAAAAAAAACAAAAAAACATTTACTGATCAGATTTTTTCCCCATTCTGATGGTTGATGTGAACATTAACTGAAGCTCCTGACCTGTATCTGCATGACTTTATGCATTGCACTGCTGCCACACAATTGGCTGATTATATAATCGCATGAATAAATAGGTGTACCTAATAAAGTGGTCGGTGAGTGTTTATGCCATTATAATGGATACTACGCCCCTGAATGTTGTACTTATAAAATTAAAACAAGTACAACGGATAAAAATAGACCATGACGGAAATTTTACAATTCAGTCCATCAGAGTGACGGATAGGCTGATTTTTCCTAGCGCAACCTCTGACTGTAGTGTTACCTATAGAGCATTTCAAGAATGTAAACAAAAACAAAGGAATTAGAACCTTCAAAATTATTACCATATCCTTTGAACAAAGTTTCTTTTTAAAGGTAAGTCAGTCCTCTCGTTGGCCGTCTTTGGAAAGTGCAGCTCCTATCTACTTGAATGGGGAAAGAACGACATCTCAAACGGTTGGTCAAGATTGTGATCAACGAACATATTTCAAATTGGCAGTAAAATCTGACAACACTGTTAGGCGGGGTGAGCAAGAGACGGACACAGTGGGTGTGGCTTCAGGCCTTGGAGAGGCATTTATTTAAAATCAGCGGCCTGGCTTCCCTGGGCCTCGGCACTTGAGGGGAATTGCGGCCCGACATCCTGACCTGTCGGCCGCTGTGCGTGCTCCAATCCTCGGCGTCAGCTCACTGGGAAACAGGGAAAAGTCACTGCAGGCGACGAAGATCCATGGGAGGGGCGTTTCATTCAATTTCTCCCATTAATTTTAATAGAAGTGGCCTGTCTCTGCTAAATAGTCTCTGTTTTGACAAGCAGGGAATATTCAAGGAACAGTGATGTCACTTGATGTCACCAACGAATAGTCCTTGAAATTGTCTATATGTTGCATGCTGTAGATTCAAAAGAACTGGCTCATCAAAGTCATTCGTTCGGGAACAGTTAACGGAATCGAGAATCAAGAAAATCATACAGTTCTGGTATTTAAAAAAAATGGAACCAGTTCTAAACAAGAACAAACAAAAATCATCTTGATGCATGAATGAGATTTGAGCTACGGAGGAGGGCAAATACTTTAATTTCAGTGTGTTTCAAAGAGATGAGGGTGATTAAGTTGAATTTTCAAATTAAAGTTTTGTTCCTTTGTTACATAAAGTTCTTTCATAAATATGCTTTTCATGGGTAATAAAATGGGTCACTTAAGCAGGATTGACACATGTTTTATGATGAGAGTCCTGCTTTTCCTGACATCTTATAGACAAGAAATGTGTAATGTAAACACTGCTGTGGTAAAGCTAAATGTTTTGATCAATACATTGCCTACTTGTAAATGTAGTACTTATTCTGTAGTGTGAAAATAACTGTACAGTACAATCTTTGTCCTTGATCTGGATTGTTTTTCTGTTTTCCTGCATAAGGTAATGGCCTTGTGATATAGTGTGTTTTATGAGGACAGTACAGGGTTCCTGGTGAAGTGTTAGCAGGACACCAGTGTGATCTCGTAGCGTGGTCTTGGTCTTCATTTCAGCAGGCGTTGGATAAGCTAGTGTGTTTTTTCTACAAGGGTTTCTGGCGGTCAGAGTATTGCTCAATCTTGCCCAACTGGGTGTAGAAGAAAAGAAACCTGATACGGCCCCAGTGTGTTTGCCTGACATTCGGAAAGCTCTGCACGGGACACCGAAGGGAAGATCTGCAGAAAACATCAACTAGATAGCTTGAACAAAAGCTTTTAGTATCCGGATCGTCTGCAAATGTTTGGATAAGAAACTAGGACAGGACATCGACGCATTTTCTGAGTAATAACCTCTCCCTGTTTTTGGCCTTGTTTTTTGCAGATTTTTCTGTTTTGTACATACATTGTTTTGTATATACTGTATATGATGACCTCGGTGGGCATCGAGCGAGCCCGGGGCACTCGGGACAAAGCGCTGCCTACTACCACACAGACCACACAGCCACAGAAACAGCTTCAGGTGAGTAAACAACAAGAAACACAGGCTTTCTTTCGGAATAACATACTGCTATATTTTTCTTACTATTTCTGTATACCAGGGTGGCTGGTGAATGCCCATTTTACCAACCACTTAGTTTTTTTGCCAGCCACTTTGATTTTTCAGACATTATATATATATATATATACATACACACACACTGTATATACAAATAGAGGCTAAAGAGTTGACAAGCACAGAACAGAAACTTCTAGTTCAAGCACCATTTCTGAGGCTATACTGAATTATGATGACATGACAATTCACCTAATGTCATTTGCTATGTATATGGTAACGTATGTAGCCACAAATATTTGGAATTAAGCAATGCCAAAATAAACTGAACCTGCAGAATTACTTTCTGCTGTGTAGAAATAATGCAAACTAAACTCGGAGCACTTCCTGAGATGGTCTGAGATAATTTACAGTGTTCTTATAGACGACACTATTCTTGCTAACTGTTTTCAGACAACTGAAACAGAGAAGAATAAGTGAGAACGCTATGCATTCGCATAGCAAAAATATATATATATATTTTTTCCAGATATGATAACTGGATGCCACTTGCTAAATTAAAGAAATGTTCCAGTTTTGTGGGGCCTGTGTAGCTCAGCGTGTATTGATGCTGACTACCACCCCTGGAGTCACGAGTTCGAATCCAGGGCGTGCTGAGTGACTCCAGCCAGGTCTCCTAAGCAACCAAATTGGCCCAGTTGCTAGGGAGGGTAGAGTCACATGGGGTAACCTCCTCGTGGTTGCGATTAGTGGTTCTCGCTCTCAATGGGGTGCGTGGTAAGATGTGTGTGGATTGCGGAGTGTAACATGAGCCTCCACGTGCTGGGAGTCTCCGCGGTGTCATGCACAACAAGCCACGTGATGAGATGCGCGGATTGATTGTCTCAGAAGCGGAGGCAACTGAGACTTGTCCTCTGCCACCCGGATTGAGGTGAGTAACTGCGCCACCACGAGGACCTACTAAGTAGTGGGAATTGGGCATTCCAAACTGGGAGAAAAGGGGATTAAAAAAAATGAAATATTCCAGTTTTAATATAAGTTGAGCTCAATCGACAGCATTTGTCGCATAATGTTGATTATTCGTCCCCATTTAGCCTACCTAGAAAAATTACAATTCGCTGTTACACTAAGGCACTAACAGTGGAAGTGAATGGGGCTTTCCATAAACGTTTTTGTTTCAAAAGTATAGCCAGAAGACGTCAACATTATACATGTTAACATGATTTTAGCATGATAAAATCACTTACTAACCATATCTGTGCAAAGTTAGCTATGTCTAGTGTTACAGCTTTGTTGTCATGACAACTTAACTCCAGTAAATCCCTGATTGTATCACACTGAAATCATGTTAACACGTATAATGTTTATGCATTATGCTATACTTTTGAATTGGTGTTTATTTTAAGGTATATGGACTGGCCCCATTCACTTCCATTGTAAGTGCCTGTAAACTCGATTTTTGCTTTTTCTAAAAATAAACGAGGGACAAGTCCAAATATTTTTTTGTGGTAATCAATGTTATGCCACAAATGCTGTTGATTGAGCTTATGGCTATGTTCAGACTGCCACTTAAAAATCTGATTTTTTTGCATATCCGGATTGTATCCAGATGTGTTTTGATAGTCCGGACAGCAAAAAAACCACATGAAATCAGATTTTTCCGAATCTGATTCAAATCACATCGGGAGGTGGTTTCAAATGCGATTTAAATCAGATTTTTTCAGGTGCGTCTCAGTCCGGATGCTCTGGCTGCTCAAATCGGATTTCAAATGGTCTTTTGCATCACTCTAAACGCGACACACAACAATGACGTCAAAAATCAGTGACTGCAGCACGGAACATCACAATATTTACCAGTCTCCTCCGTCGCTGAGTTTTTCTTGTGCGATAGAAGAATTCTGCACTGCGACTGGACAGGGCACTTAGTTGGAGAGCGAAATGATGCACCTCCATTTTTCCCGCATCTGTTTTGAAAGCATCGTCACGTGGGTACGCCTACGTCGTTACCAAAGCAACCCATTCAGATAGGTTGGTTATGTCTAAACCTGCAAATCTGATTTGATCACTTGCAATTAATAGTGCGGACCGTCTGCCTGAAAAGATCTGATTTGAGAAAACATCAGATTTTCCTGCAATCTGAACATAGCCTAACTTGTATTGAACCTGGACCATCCCTTTAAACATGCAACATAATGAGGTCATGTGACACAAATGTACTATTAATTTAAATGTTTACTGTTGCATAATGCATATTGTTGCACATACTGTTTTTAAAAATATAGTATGCCATATACAATATATATGGTGCAGTAGGCTAGTATTTACACTCACAGTGGACTATGTCTGGTTCCATTTGTCTGTGATATATCTTGGCCATAAAACTTCTTATTCAGTTTCCTTTTTTATTTAACAATTCTTTCACCCTTTCTTATTCTGCTGTTCCTAACTTCATTCAATTCCAATTGCAGGCTACAGCTGAACAAATTAGACTGGCTCAGATGATCTATGACAAGAATGATGCAGATTTTGAGGACAAAGTCAAACAGGTGTGAGAAACACTTTTCTGTTAGAGTTTGAAGCACACACATCAGTGGTTTAAATGAATATTTTAATTGGAAATGTAGTCATCTACATGTTGTTTCAATCCGAATATGTATAACTATTTCTTTGTTGAAGACAAAAAGGGGTTAGGCAGAATGTTACAATTCACTTTCATTGTATGGAAAAAAGACAATGACAACATTAGGCTAAATGATTATAGAGTAAATGATGACAGAATTTTCTTTTTTGGGTGAGCTATCCCTTTAACATCAGCGATGTTCTTGTATTTGCTTTGCTCACAGCTCATGGAGGTTACAGGGCAAAACCAGGATGATTGCATGGTTGCTCTCCACGACTGCAATGAGGATGTCAACAGAGCCATCAACTTCCTGCTTGAGGGGACCTCTGATGCGGTAAGAGGGCTTGTGTCTTCAGAAGCCCATATATCAGATCACACAGATGCACGAGTGGTCTAGACTACTTAGTTGGCACTATAGCTCATGACAGAGGTTCTTGAACAAGGGGAAGTAAACTAGTTGTATTGGAAATGTTGTGGCTACTGTCAGCTGTTTTATGGTAGGGTGTAAAAGCAAAACAATGATTTGTCTGGCCAGGCTTTGTTTGCTTTTTCATGGGTCGTTTGAAAGGTGAAATTGTTTTAATTCTTCTGTGTATGCTTTTTAAAAATTTAACAATAATATACCACAGTGCTTACTGTCCCTACCAGATTTTTTTGTCATTGACGCTAATCTACTTCAGAGATGGTCTATAGTCTAGGACTATTGTTGTGGTGAAATTTGAGAGGCCTCTATTTATAAAGTGAGGTTTGTTTGAATGATTTCTGGGAATGTAACTCAGAAATAGAATGTGGGTCACTTCAACCACAGATTCAGAAGTTAATCCTGTGTCATAACAGACCTCTGCCTCCACCACAGTGCCTAAATACAAGCTCCTAATTGTCCTTCACCAGCAAGGATGATTCAACAGTGGAAAAAAAACCTTTGTTTACAAGGAAAAAAAATTCAATGTACACTGGGCTGTGCCGCTACAATACGCTGAAAATTATTCTGCATATTCACTTTGTTTGGTTTATCGTGATGTATTCAATTTTATATATATGTATTGTGAGGAGGTTGGTCCTAATGTGAAGTATTCTGGCTTTACCAGTTTTTTGCAGTAACACTTTTCTCTGTCTCATGCAGACCTCTTGGGAAACGGTAGGGAAAAAGAAAAGTCTTGGGAAGGATGGCACCTCCACAGACAGTAAGGAGAACAAGGAGAACAGGGAGAAGAAAGGAGAGCGGGAAAGCAGCAAGGGTCGTGGAGGAGCGAGTCGTCGTGGTAGAGGTACCAGTCGCAATAGGCCAGGTGAGTGTGTTGATGAAGGCTGGAGATTTTAGCTGTTTTGACTGTCCAGCAGCCCTGGATATGAGGCCATTTTAACACTCAAAATGTACTGTTGTTATTTTAAAGTACAGCAATGCTTGCATGTGACCTACTAACCTAAATTTATACAGTTGCTAATGAGAACCATTTACTGCAAAGGTCTATTTACACTAAGTCTGAATTTTTGGCACAAAAATAATTTCTGACCATTTCTGGCCATAAGAATTGGACTGTTTTCCCCATTTGAGTTTGTGTGAAGAGGTTTTAAATTTAATTTTTTTTCCTACCCTGTGTTCGATTTCATTATACTATCTGTATAGTGAGGACTGAGGAGAATGGTGTGGAGCCTGCTCCTGTTGAGAGAGGAGCTGACCGTGGCCGCAGGGGTAGAGGGAGAGGTAAGCGCAAATATTTTACATTGATGGATACATGCTTGCATCATACCTGCAAACTAGTCGCCTTTCAGTGAAATTCGCCATTTTTGAATCCAAAATAGGTCATTGTGGAGGCGCGGGCGTGGTCGAACGCCCATCTGGGGAGAGAGGAAGCGGTAAGGAGGTTCATCTGAGATTAATTACTGGTAATTACTCTTTCTGTGTTTGCAGTGAGAGACAGTGGAGATAAAAATGGCCCAGTGCACAGAGAGAGCGAGAGGGGCACATGTGAGACTGAGTGTCTATTACTGAGTGTTTGAACGATTGCTGTTAAGCGGAACTTTATTTGTGTATGCTGAAAAGCCATTTTTGTTGCATGTAAGCTGAAAAGCAATTGTTGTTTGCTGATAATTAAAATCTGACTCACATGGATTGTGGAAACCGGCTCCCGCTTCCTCTCTTATCTGCCCGACAACGAACCTTGTCACACTGGTGCTGAAACCCAGGATAAGGAGGAAGGATACACTGTTATGGAGTCATCATCGCTGCTGGAAGTCTTCGATCCCTCGCCAGCCTCCACCAGTCCAAACACCAGGCCCTCATGGATCTGCGGGTGGAACAACCTTCAAGGCCAAGAGGAGGACCAACGGGCATTGCGGAGCTTAGTACCCCAGGAGGGGGCGTCCACTGCAACCCCAGCAGCAGTGAGCCCCCCCCCCCCCAGTTAGTCTCCCGACTGCCGACGTGGACGGCGGAGTGGGTCCAGTGCCACCAACTGGTGTCGCTGGATGAAACAGTACAGCTGGCGGAAGACCATCTAGCAGACCATCTACGTGCCCCGCTCTCTCTCTCTCTCTCTCTCTGTCTCTGTCTCTGTTGTCCCCCTTCCTTCCACCCTGTCCCATTTCCCCGGAGATGGGGGAACAATCCAATTGATTAGAGTTGGCATGGACCTCGTTGGGCCATTAGAACGGTCAGCACGCAGGCACCGCTTTGTGCTAGTTCTGGTGGACTACGCAATGTGATACCTGGAAGCAGTGCTGTTGCGTAACATCTCAGCATGTAGTGTTGCGGAGGCACTCTTCAAAATAATCTCCCTAGTAGGGATTCTGAAAGAAATCCTCACTTATCAGGGCACTACTTTCATGTCACGTACACTACGCGAGCTGTACGAATTATTGAGTATTAAATTGATTCGGACAAGCGTGTACCATCCACAAACGGATGGCTTGGTCAAATGATTTAATAAGAACTTAAGAAATATGATTCGTAAATTAGTGCACGAAGATGCTCAGAATTGGGATAAGTGGCTTGAACCCCTGATATTTGCAGTATGAGAGGTCCCGCAAGCCTCCACAGGGTTTTCCCCGTTTGAATTGTTATATGGGCATAAGCCCTGTGGCGTGTTAGATGTCATGAAGGAAAATTGGGAGAAGGGACCTTCACAGAGCAAAAATGAAATTCAGTACATTCTTGACCTGAGAACAAAACTCCACACACACTGGGGTGTCTATCACAGGAGAATTTGCTACAGGCACAAGAACGTCAGTCCACGCTGTATAACAGGGGAGCTCGTCTACGGGAATTTGTTCCGGGAGATAAAATATTTGTATTACTGCCCACATTGAGCTCGAAATTACTCGAAGTGGCAAGGGCCCTTTGAGGTCACACGGCGAGTTGGGGAAGTCGACTATGAGGTAGTGCGTACGGATAGGGGTGGAGCTTGTCAGATTTACCACCTCAAACTACTAAAACCATGGAGAGAGGTGGTCCCCGTATCCATGGCGACAGTAGATCCGGAGAGGGAGGAGTTTGGACTGGAGGTGAATCTAAAAGCCAATCAGTTCATCCCAGTCCCTTGTGGAGACCACCTCTCACCATCACAATGTACGTAGGTTGCCAGATTGCAAAATAATTTCTCTGATATGTTCTCGCCTCTCCGCGGCCACACTAATCTCAAAGAACACCCCATCGAGACAACCCCAGGGGTAGTGGTACGTAATCGGCCCTACCGATTTAACCAAACACAAGAAACAGGTAGTACAGGAAGAATTAAAGGCTATGCTGGATATGGGGTTAATAGAAGAATCCCACAGTGATTGGGCCTGCCTGGTGGTTCTGGTGCCTAAGAGCGATGGCTCGGTCCGGTTCTGTCTGGATTATAGGAAAGTCAATCCAATGCCTTTTATTCGACACTGGATTTAACAAAGGGTTATTGGCAGATCTTCTTAACACCGATGTCCCTTGAGAAAAAGGCCTTCTCCACACCGTTTGGGTTACACCAATTTGTGACCCTTCCATTCGGTTTGTTTAGGGCCCCGGCTACATTTAAGTATCTTATGGATAGAGTCCCAGACCGTACGCTTTGTATGCCGCTGCTTATTTGGATGATATCATTATTTACAGTAATGATTTGCAGCGGCACATGCAGCATCTGGGGGCCGTTCTGAGGTCGCTGCAACGAGCGGGGCTCACAGCAAACCCAAAGAAGTGCGCAATTGGGTGGGTGGAGGTACGGTGTCTGGGGTTCCACTTGGGGCATGGGCAGGTGCGGCCCCAAATTGATAAAACCACAGCAATTGCGACCTGCCCGAGACCCAAGACCAAAAAGGAGGTGAGACGGTTCCTGGGGCTGGCTGGCTATTATCAAAGGTTTGTGCCTAATTATTCGGACGTCACCAGCTCCAAACCCAGTCCAGTGGACGGAGCCATGCCAACAGGCTTTCACGCAGGTAAAAGCTGCACTTTGTGGCTGGCCGCTTCTGCACTCCCCTGATTTCTGTCTCACCTTTGTTTTGCAGATGGATGCATCGGACGGGGCTGGGTGCTGTACTGTCCCAGGTAGTGCAGGGGGAGGATCGCCCGGTGCTGTACATTAGTTGGAAGCTCTCTATGAGAGAGACGAAGTACAGCACCATAGAGAAGGAATGCTTGGCTATCAAGTGGGTAGTCCTTACTCTCTGCTACTATTTGTTGGGACGAGCATTCACCCTCTGCTCGGACCATGCCCCGCTCCAATGGCTCCACCGCTTGAAGGATGCCAACGCCCGAATCACCCGTTTTGATCTGGCACTCCAGCCATTTAAGTTGGAGGTGGTCCACTGACCGGGGGCGCAGATGGCTGTCGAGGACTTCCTCTCCAGAAAAGGGGGTGGGGGGGGAGTGGGCAGACCGGACATTTCCCCCGGCCTGAGTCAGGCAGTGGGGCTATGTGGATGCGAAGGCATGGTCGAACGCCCGTCTGGGGAGAGAGGAAGCGGTAAGGAGGTTCATCTAAGATGAATTGCTGGTAATTACTGTTTCTGTGTTTGCAGTGAGAGACGGGGGAGATAAAAATGGCCCTGTACACAGAGAGAGCGAGAGGGGCACACGAGAGACTGTGTGTCTATTACTGAGTGTTTGAACGATTGCTGAAAAGCGGAACTTTATTTGTGCATGCTGAAAAGCCATTTTTATTGTGTGTAAGCTGACAAGCGATTGCTGTTTGCTGATCATTAAAATCTGACTCGCGTGGATTGTGGAAACGGCTCCCACTTCCTCTTTTTTTTTTTCTGCCTGACAACGAACCTTGTCACAGCCATTTGTTAAACTTCAGTGTTAGGTGAACAAGCATTTTGTTCGGCTGATCGTGTCCGTGATAGGAGCAGCACAAACAGGTGGACGCGTGCACACCACTGCCTCAGCGTTTGACAGACGTGGGCGTTTCTCTTTTTTGCCGACACACAAAAAGCTCTATTCGTGCTTCCAAACCAGGGGTAAGGTATCCATACTGTTGCATTGTTTGGTGCAAAACTGATTTTCTAACTTTATTTGTCACTTTATATACTCCACAGAATTTGTTAATAAAGAACATGACTTAAACGTGTTGTAGAATCGCCACAAAGTTTGGCTAGTAGTAACGCACGGACTTGCTTTATGATGTCTGTTTGAACATCTCTTATGTTCTTTACTGTCAGTTGTTGATAAATAAAAATAAAAAAGGCATTAATATAAATCACATCGTGCAGAACTGGCAAAGAAACAGTGCAGCAACTCTGTAGTCTATGGCTTCTCATTTCGAAAACTGTCCCTTTTACTTGCATCCTTTGCATCCTGTCAGCTACCTCTTAGGATACAATG
Organism: Myxocyprinus asiaticus; assembly: GCF_019703515.2. NCBI lineage: Eukaryota > Metazoa > Chordata > Actinopteri > Cypriniformes > Catostomidae > Myxocyprinus > Myxocyprinus asiaticus. The sequence continues at coordinate 8,932,892 of NC_059381.1, forward strand.
AAAAGATGCAAGCGAGGAATCAAAGTGAAATGTATTTGTAAAATAAAATGTCCTGCTTATTTAAGCTTCATTTCAGAGCGTTACCTTTGAGCAGCTGCATTCCCTCGGAACGCTTGCCGTTATGTTGTTCAAATTTGATTTATTTATATATTGAGAATAAATCCTAATAATTCAAGATGCACTCTCGAATATGTGACAGTTGCAGTTAAAACAGCAGTGAAACATGAATTAGAACTATTGTGTCAGATGTGAAGTGGGAGGAGAATTTATGCATGTGTCAGGTGCTTCGACACAAAATATTTCCACATTGAATCCACCTGTGCATTCTCTCTCAATCCTCCTCATAAAGGTTCCTCTGTCCTCATTTCAGTTATTTTTCATAAAAACATGCGCTAGATGAAGGTCTCTTTGCAGCGTTTGCCTTGTTTTTAGACACTGAAAAAGAACTTAGACTGTTAAAAATGCATCTCAAGACACCTGCGTTCTGCCTTTTTCATTGCGCTGCATCTTGCTTTTTAGCACAAGGACGCATTTGGTCTGAACCAAGGTCAGAAATTAACAAGGGTTTAGGGCAAAAATGCCACTGAAGGTGACAAAAATGACCCCGAAATTAAAAATGTGGGGACAAAAAGAAAGTGCCACTTATGATTTCGATGTCTTATTTGTAACATCGGATATATTTCTTTTTCATTCTAGACCTAATATATACGTATCACATGAAATTATTTGATGTTCATTTAAATTTATAGGTAACTGCTTTTCTGGTTATTCATGTTGAACATGTTTTTTAAGGAATTGATTAATTTGAAGTATTTGAAATAACACAATGATGTCAAATTGTCATATTTTGTATGGTTATAAAATATGCCCTAACAATGCCCTAATAATGGCTAAAAAAAAAATGCACCTAAAAACTACTCTGGGGGGCAAATGTTGCCCCTTAATAGAAAAGTTAAATTCTGACACTAGTGTAAATAGCCTCTTTTAAAAATGCTTTAGCTAATTGTTACATAAATGGTATGCATACTTAAAATATTATTACTTGAAAAAATCCTACAGTCACCCATGAATGGGGCTATGCCATTATTATGCCACATTATTATGGAACGAATTTTAGCAAAGGAAAATGTTTTTAAATATAATAGAATAACAAAGAATAAAATATATTGATAGACGCATGTAAAAAAGCACAAAAATGACATTTGCAATCTTTTACATGTTACTTTTCGCACTTTAACAAGCCAAACCCCCGACGCAACTTCTCATAGAGGGTTTTAGCACACTGCTGACAGTCTAACAGTTATAGCACAAATAGACTGTCAGCAGTGTTCCGCTAAAAACAAAATAGAGCAAAAAAATATTTTTCTTTTTTTAAGTGTCTGGAGGTAGAGGCAGAGGTCGGGCTCCGGTTAACAGCAGGTTTACAGCACAGGGGATGGGGTGAGTAGCAATCAAAACACACACTCCCATAAATTTGAATCAACTCTCATTAATGAATAAAAGCCACCAAGAACTATTTCTCACACTCTATATATCATCCTGTAGGACCTTTAACCCTGCAGACTACACCACAGACAGTGGGACATCAAACTCACACACTGACGTCTGGGAGACAGGGGCCAGTGACACTACAGATGGGACAGGTGAGAGACACACAAACAAGAATTATTGAGACCTCTAATGAACAAACCAAAGTCATTTTCCTCAATGCTTTGCTGCACTCTCATCTCTCTCTCTCTCTCTCTCTCTCTCTTTGACACATTCTGTTCAGTGGCATGGCAGAACACTCTGGACGAGTGGGCAGCTGAAGACTGGAGTGAAGATGTGAGTGTGAGTCTGAGTCATATGCTATAATTACCCTCCTGTGCATTATGGGATTTGCCTAGCATGAAATTAATAAGCCTGAAATTACATGTTATTTATGTTGTCCAGAAATGTTACACCATGTCTTAACCAGGTTAAGGAACATGACAAGATTCCAGCAGCAAGCAAGTTTTCTGACTACATTTAAAGTGAAAAATGAAAGAAAATGTTTGTAAGTGACGCAACAAAATCATAGCCAATCAGAACGGTGTGTGGACTAGTATGTTTGCGTGCACTCTGATTAGCATGGAAGAGATGGCTTTTATTGCTTGTCGCTTAGTCTAAAGACTATATGTATGCTGTCAAATTATTAGTGTTGTGAAAGCTACTTTGATACTGCAGTTTGCCAATATACTTAAACTACCTTCAAGCTAAGGTAGCTTCTTCTTTTAGGCTATTTATGGGGACATTGTCTTTTTATGTATATAACTATCAGATTATATAATTTTTTTCTGCAGTATTTATCTGGCACAACAATAAGATTATCAGTTAGGGTAACATCATTAAACTAAAACACTGTGTCCAAAACAGTGATGAACAGCAGTATTTTACAAAATATTAAGATACAAATCCTATGTTAAATGCCATGCATGGACTGAATTATCTTTGGAGTGTTTGATTTATTTTCACCAAAATGAATTGAACTTCCAAATGCTTCATTCCAGGGAGGGAGGGGACATTTTAGAAGAGCATGATTGATCATTATCTCAGATCGCTTGGCTATAAAGCTTGTGTACCTAATACAATGGTGACAAAACAAGCAATGTAGCTTTTTATTTCACGCTACACTGCTACTCGTCTGAAAAAGTATCTCACTACTGGAAGAGCAACACTGTTTTGCAAACAGCCAAGCTTGTCACATTACTGAAAAATGTAGTTGTTTATTGCATTGCTACTTTTAATTTGTTTCTCCCCAACAATGCAAACCATATAAGCATCTGTTTGAACTATGTATTGAGTAACAAACACTAACTGACCCTTTTGTGTCTCCAAAGCTCTCTGAGACCAAAGTGTTCACTTCCTCTTGTGTACCTCCAAGTGAGAACCACATCACACCCGGCCAAAGGTAATAAAGGCCAGAGCTGTTGTTCTCGTTTAATTTTTGGAGTAAAAAAAAAAAAAAAAAAGGATGATCAGTGCAAAAAGTACTAAAAAATAAATGTGATTCAGAATATGTGATCATGTGACTTTTGTAGCAAATGCATATTGAAATGTTTGATATATCTGGCACGTGTTTATTTGACTGACTGTATTGTGTTTGTTTTGTTGTAGTCTGGATCTGTCATCTCTGCTGCAGAAGCCTGTGGATCGAGAGGATGTTGGGGGTCTGAAGGCTGTGGGCTCCTCTCAGGGGCTCGGCCACAGTCTGGTCTTCACCAACTCCCACCACCAGCCTGCTCGAAATGGAGCCACATCTGCTGGCTCCAACAGCTATACACATGCCACCCTGGTGAGACCTTTCACGGACCTGATTTACACACTTAGTACTTCCAAAACTTTTTGTAGAGATTTTTTGATGGCATTTGGTGTTGGTATTTAACATGTTCAGGTCTCTGAGTCACTCAAATGGCTTTAAGGAATCTGTACCTGGGTGAATCTCACGAATCCGGTCAAGTACATGTCTGGGTCATATTTCATCCTGAAAACAAAAGAAAGAAATAAGAATATTTTGCATATAAATGATTAAGCCTATTTTTCTCTTTACTGTAATGCAAAAAATATAATTCTCATTTTCAGACAAAGCTGTATTGTTGAGGCACATTTGTGCTGATATTGGGAGATCTGCATGAGTTTCCTGATCTGAATTTTCCTTTTGTGTTGTTTTTTTTTTTTTTTTTTTTTTTTCAGTCCTCTGTTCTGGGTTCTGGTTTTGGAGAGCTGGGTGGTCCAAAGCTGGGACAGACGGCTGGGCAGCAAATACTGGAACAGCTGAAGGGGCCTGGTCTTGGGCAGCTTACTTCCCAGCCCCCCAGCACAGGGACCAACTGCACCCCTGTAGTGGGGCTGGTCGGGACAGGGATGTCTGTCCCCTCCTCCTCCTGGGACCTCAAACCTCCTGGAAATCAGGGCTCTGTTTCTCTGTCCTCCCAGTTCAGTCGTGAGTATTACATTTGCTTAACTGGCCTGGACATACTTATTCACCCATACATGCGTCCATAAGCTTACACATTATTTTATATGCTAAATAATGTTCACAGTCATTCACTCTGTAAATATGAAAATTCAGCCCAAACTCAATGTTTGTAAATGGCTTCATTTTTTTTTTTTATGTGGTGTTTAGTCATAGATTACTTAGTGTGAACATGCCTCTTTTGTGTGGTTTGCCCTGAAGGGGAATTTCAAATGCAGCCTGAGCCATCTTTGGTGCTAAGCCAACTCACCCAGCGACAGCAGGGCTCCCTGACCCAAACGGGACCTCTGGCCAGGCAGCCCAGCCCTCCCCCACTGAGCACCCCTTCACCCACTCTGGGCACACTGGAAGCCTTTCCGAAAGCACCGGAACCTCCTCAGCATCGTGATGGGCCCTCAATGTCCCCCTCACAGGCAGCCGAGTCTCAGGGCAGCAGCACACAGCAGCGACAGATAAAGACTCAAAAACGACGGATACCTCCCACTTCCAAGGTGACTAGAGATTTGTAAAAATGTCCATGGTTACTAGAGTTTTAAAACATTGAGACTGCATACAAATATAGATAACCTAATCTGAAATAACTATATGTAAACATGTTTAATTCAACATGAAACAGTGTTTGTAATTAACTTCCATAATCTGATGTATTTTGAGTGAAACAGGATATTCAACAAGGAAAAAAATTAAGGTGGGACTTGATTTTATTCATCAAAATTTTATTGAATTGTGAAAAAGGGGTGTTCTAAGGATGTGCGCTGTCGTTTAAACGGAATTTTGTAACCGACTAGTCTAAAGAGAAACCAACCTTCAGAAAACAGTAATAAACGACCCATTTAAAATACTTAATCTAGTCCAAATCCGATGCTAAATTCCACTGAAAAGGGGCATTTTTCTGCGACGTGCTCGCCTTGAATTATGATCATTGTACATTAAATATAGAACATGACACGCATTCACTGAATCAACGTTAGCGAATATTTAATAGACATATTTATTGAAAACAATTGAATGAATAGTGCAGGATTAATGGAACAACCCTAAAAGCCTGTTCTAAATGGAAATCACCAAGTAAAAGTTACTTAACATATTAAAACAGTCAGGACATTGTTGAAAATAATTAACAGGTAGACTAAGCCAAATCTATGAGAGAGAAAAAAATGCGCTGAAAAGTTGCGCGTATTTCACAACGTGCAGTCATGCAATAACCATTGATCTAATATGACAGTTGTTTGGTAAAGAACATCAAACAATAAAAAATAAATAAAATAGTAGCTATAGGATAGAAAAAATAGACCTGTGATGTAGTCTGCAATAAACCTAATGTATTCTAAACATGACTTGTACACAGAATAAAAGACAGTTTAACCCGTTAAGCAGTCGGCACCTCGTTGAAAATAGCCTTCTTAATCAGCAGATTAAAAAAATGACATACCTATTATAAAACAGTTATTTTCTAGGCTACTAACTCAAAAGCATAAATGTTTTGATGAGTAAAATTAACACGTGGACATGGTCTGGTGAAAGATGGGACTTGACTCACCTGAGGCGGCTATCCTGCACTTGAAAAAGCCTGCTCAGCGGAAAAATAACATCCAAGCATGCACAGATGTAAAGAAGACTCAAATGTGAAAACATCTTTAGGGACTTTCAAACATTTGGAAAGCCAATTCCCGCACCACCGAAGTAATTTCATTACTACTTTGCTGAGTTTGCTTGTCTAGCGAGAGGATATTTTCCTGCACGCGCCGCGAAGGAGAGAGGGAAGAAGCACGCGAAGCCTGAGGTGAAATTAAACTCTGTATCTGCTCCAGATATCCTCTTTTTTAAAATAATATTTGTATTATTAATTCTGTTTAAAATATGTAACATTTAATATGACAGTAATTTAAGTGCAGCCTCTGTAAAAATATAAAGCCAAACTTAAATGTGTAAAAATTATTATCAGTTTAATGGGGGGAATATTAACCGACTAGTAATTCCAGTGTCGACTTGCAGCATCAGGACCGTTTAGTCGACTAGTCTCACACATCCATAGTTCCATACCAGAATGTATCAAGGTGTTCTGAGGAGAGTAAAATTCCTCATTTATAAAATGACAGTACTGCGCTAAGGGTGGGTGAAATACCAGTTGCCATGTTGTCAGATCTCGCAACAGAAACCTGGTCTGGAAAAACAAGCTCAAAATAAGCCACTTGACTCACCAAAATAAGCAATGTTTTTTTCTGTGTGGTGGATTTATCAGCAGAGAAATCATAAGCATATGGTTAATTAACAGTTAAGTATAATTTTTATTACAGATCTGCTTCTCAATCAAAACCCAGCTGCATCAAATCTGCATTAATGCATCATATCTAACAATGATTCAGTTAAGACTTGGAAAGAACTGAGTAAATGTACTTTTTACCTCTATATTTTTTTTTCTTGTATCTGGATTAACTGTGCATGTATATGTAGTAATTCTACATAGTTGTTAAAAGGTTTTTATTCAAAGAAATCCACAATGGACAATTATGCAAAGAAATGTGTGATGCAGCAGTTTCCTTAAGGATCAAAGCACGTTTCATTTTTACAGGCAACATGAAGTGGTGTAGTTCCAAACGTTTACTGTGATAAACCCTTTGGCCTTTGGTTTCATGAAACAAATATTGAAACAAAATTAACCGGTTATAACCGGTTACCAGCATTTAAAAATAATGTGCCACTCCGGAACAATTGAAAATCACTTTGTTCTCGTTTTCGGTTACGTTCTGCAAAAAATGTAGTTCGTTTTCGTTTTTAGTCCCTTTTTAATATTTTATTTATCTTTATTTTTGTACATTTTTACATGATATTTGCTGCGTATCTTTACAACATATAAAGCCTAAAGTATATATGTTACACAAATATATGCTGTGTTTGTTTCCATTGACATTTTGTCAGTATTTAAAAAATATAGTGCTGAAACTTAAAATGCACTGTCTGAAGTCTTTGTATGTTTGCACGCATTCAGATCCCGTCCTCTGCGGTAGAGATGCCCGGCTCGGCAGATGTGTCTGGTTTAAATGTGCAGTTTGGTGCTCTGGACTTCGGTTCGGAATCTGCCCTTCCGGACTTCGGTCAGTCAGAGAATTGCAATAGTGAACCCATGAGGGAGGCCACAGTGGTTCCTCAATCACAGAGCAGCCTTTATTCTAAACCTGTCAGGTCAGTCAGTAAAATGATCAACTGTAATTAAGGGGTTAGTTCACCCAAAGATGAAAATTGTCAGCATTTACTCACCCTCATGTTGTTCGAAACCCATATGACTTTCTTCCGTGGAACACAGGAGTTGGTCTCAGTCACCATTCACTTTTTCATTGCATCTTATTTATGGTGACTGAGGCTGTCATTCTGCTTAACATGTACTTTTGTGTTCTACAGAAGAATGAATGTCATAAGGGTTTGGAAAAATATGAAGGTAAGTAAATATTGATATAATTTTTATTTTTGGGTGAACTATCCCTGGTCTTGCTGATGTCTGATTACTCATTAAAGTTAATGTATAAAGTTAAGTTTGAGTGTTTATATTTTTTCAAGCAGTGGACCACATGTATTGCTGGTTTTCCTAGATCTCTCAATGTATGGCTTTCAAACCAGTGTTGTCTCTTTAGTTATAAAATTTGCTTTCCATTCTGCATGCTAATAAGTTTCCCATGATCTGCCCTTTAGTGAATCTCTGGCCAGTCCGGTCCCATTGCTGCTGCCTCTGGCCTCCTCTGACCCAATCTACCCCTCTCCCTCGGTGCCTCTCCCTAGCCTTGCCCCCTCCCACACCACCCCCAGCGCGGTCTCTTCCTCCTCATCCTCCTCTGCTGCTGCATCATCGGCGGGTAACAGCTTTGACTGCGGCAAGTCTCCTCACTCAAGACTGAACTTTTCTCAGAGCAAGGAGCACTCTGGACCTGTTACGGTGGGTGCAGAGACCGCAAACTCACATTCATGAAACTTCTATAACTTCATTCATAACTTCTAAAACTAATTTTGTTGGTACAATAGTTAGGTCAATCAAAAAGTCTTTTCATTTTTTCTTTTACACACCCTCAATTTGTTCCAACCCTGTATGATTTTCTTTCTTCCATTTGAACACAAACTGAGATATATTGCAAAATGTCCAGAGTGCTCTTCTTCATAATGGGTATTGGGACTGAAGAGCACCCAATAAAGCACCATAAAGGTAGCCCATACAACTTCTGCACTATGTGCCAGGTCTTATGAAGCCATACAATGGCATTGTGTGAGGAAAAGACTGAAATAAAAAAAAATAAAAAAAATCACTGTAAATGTTCCCCTCTGCCGTAGCGCTTCAATCTCTTTTTTTTATTTTTTATTATTGAAACACTGGGCCAGTTCAGTGACAGGACGTGAAAAGCAATGACTTCTTGACATGAAGCCTGGCTTGGGGTCGTGGCACGTGTTGTATGGTAGGGGTGTAATGGTTCAAATTTATCACAGTTCGGTTTGTATCACGGTTTTAGGTTCATGGTTTTGGTACGGTTCGTTATTTATGTTCAGAAAAAAAAAATATTACTGCCAAATCCAAAGTAAAAATATTCTATTTGGTAATAAACACTTCAAGAGATTTGCCCTCACTACAAATCACTATGGTTTTAGTACAGTAACCATAGTTTAACCATGGTATTTGTAGTAAAATCATAGTAACCACAAAATTAACATGGTTACTGTCATGGTTACGATACTATAGTAAAATCATGGTTACTATATGGAATCTACAGTATTACTGTTGTAAAACAATGGTTAATTGTGTCAAAACTATGATTTCTGCCAAGAAATCAATGGTGACAGCAGTCATTGTTAATTCAGTCATGGCTACTACAATATTACTATAGTAAAACCATGGTTACTGTATGGCTACTACAGTATTACTTAATAAAACCATGGTTAATTTTCGTTAGTGTCCTTAACTAATTTTTTCCCCCTAATTACTAACTTAACATTTAACTTAAAGGAATAGTTCACCCAAAAATGAAAATTCGCTGATAATTTACTCACCCTCAGGCCATCCAAAATGTATCTGTGTTTCTTTCTTCATCAAAACAGAATTTAAGATTTTTAGGATTTCATTTCAGGCCGCCTCCTCTAAACAATGCAAGTGAATGTATTCCATTTCTTGACGGTCCAAAATGCATATTTAGGGTGCATCAAAATAATCCACACGACTCCAGTCGACAAATAAAGTTCTTCTGAACACAAACGATTGATTATTTTGAGAAACAAAACAATACTTATATACTTTTTAATTACAAATGTTCGCTTCGGTACATCTCTGGGACGCGCACTCATGAAAGGGATGACGTAAACTCGTTGGTAAGGTCACGCGTCACGTGGAGGAGGATGCAGGAAGCGCGTCATTGTTTACAATAGAAACTTGCACAGAGCACAGACCAAGCACCGTTCACAAACCAAAACAGTCCAAAACAATTTCAAAACAATATCAAATAAAATAAAAAATCATTTCCAAATAATACAAAAACCAATGTATACAATGACGCGCTTCCTGCCTCCTTCACGTGACGTGACCTTACCAACAAGCTTACGTCATCCCTCTCATGAGCGGCACATCACAGAGATGTATGGAAGCGAACATTTGTAGTTAAAAAGTATATAAGTATTGTTTTGTTTGTCAAAAAAAATCAATCGTTTGCATTCAGAACAACTTTATTTGTCGACTGGAGTCGTGTGGATTATTTTGATGCACCCTAAATATGCATTTTGGACTGTCAAAAAATGGAGTACATTCACTTGCATTGTTTAGAGGAGGAGGCCTGAAATTAAATCCTGAAAGTCTTAAATTCTGTTTTGATGAAGAAAGAAACTCAGGTACATCTGGGATGGCCTGAGGGTGAGTAAATTATCAGCAAATTTTCATTTTTGGGTGAACTATTCCTTTAATACCTGCATTTATGCTACATGCATCAACATAAAGTGCATTTCATACTCAACATATATTCAGCATTCAGAAGCTGTACATCACTATAGAAGGAATAACCTTGCTGTTAAAATGGATGCTAGAAGGGATGTCATAATGCAACACAAGTGTTTTAATCATACGTGGAATTCCCACATCATCATCAACGGAGTAGGGCAACATAACTTTGGCAATGAACACTCCAAGCGCTTTAGTTATTGTTATATGTCTGTCCGAACTAGCAATGAGTGCCTGTTTAAAGACGGAAGGGAATGTGTCTGTGTGCAGTTTCGGGCTCACCTGTGGCTCTGTGCGCACCTCACACTATATATTCGCATAAATAAATAATCAAACAATGATGTATTACCAGTTTACGGCACTCGTGTCAAGCAATGTCTGCAAACAGTGCCTGTTTTGTAAAGGTTTTATGACCATTGCTGTTGTGATTGACTGCACAAAGAAAAAGTTCCCAGACAGGAGACTTGAATGATGCAGGGGCTTCTCTATCTTGCAGCTTGTTTTCTCTGCTTGCCATTTTCAACTTCACACTAATGAGTGCAGAACTGTGATGTCATCAACTGATTTAACATACATACAGTTAATAGTACAGCTTCTCTCTGTAGAAAGTTGACCCATGTGAAACAGACAGGGCGTGTCTACAGAGCGATACGGGTGCATTAGCGAAGGTTATAACTGCGCATGTCTATTTTGTGCTTTATTTTCTTCGCCAAACTGCATGATTCAGATGCGTCATTAAACTTGAGATGAACCGCAGGCAAATGCTTACCGAACTGTGAGTGGCGAACCATACTGTTTGGTTTTTTACCGAGAACCGTTACATCCCTATTGTATGGTGCTTGACAGCCTCAGTCCCCATTATTAAAAGATGCACTCTACCTGGACATTCTCCAAAATATCCTCCATGGTAGAAAGTGAGTCAAATGGGATTGAAACAACATGAGGGTGTTGAATTCTTTTTGGGTGAATATATACATTACAGTGCTTTGTGTGTTTGTCGCTCTGACAGAACGGTTTTAATGGTGTGAGGACCTCTGCTGCTTTAGACAGTAAGTCAAACTATGGTTTTACCCTTCATTCTGTGTTATATGCATTAGAGCAGGGTTTAACAGTTTTTCATAAAACACTATTTAACTGCTTTAATTTATTTAATATATGACCCAATCACCTTTTTCATTTTATTTAACACACATGCCATTCTCGTCTCCCCTCAGCCACATCGAGTTCCTCCACTGCAAAACAAGAGTCTCCCTCTCTGGGCAGCAGCACAATTATTGCCCCCTCTGCCCCATCCTCTCTGTTACCTCCTTCTGTTACCCCACACAGCTCTGCTCTGTCCAGCCTGGCTTCTGAGCTTTCCTCTGCCAGCCTACCTCCCCTCAGCAGGTGAGCAAGTAGTAGCTTTTTTGTATCATACATTCATTTTATATTATGTTGTTAAAAATAATCATGATATTCACAATATATAAATGTAAATATTGTGAAGGGAGTATCTCCCAAACTCATTCGACATAATTATGTTTGGCATCATTTTGATCAAATAGGGCTGGGTATCCGCAACTACCTCACAATACGATGCCTGTCGCAAAATATATGTCATGATTCAATACATAGCGATGCATCACAATATCATAATTGGATCACAATTGAAACTGCAGCGAAACCCAGTATTTCTGTGAAAGACCATATGTGGGATTGGTTTCAATTTCTCTTGGGCGATTCTCTTCATTTGTGCAGTACTATAAGCAGTTTAGAGAAATGCTGGTTTTAGAGAATCCCCTTATTTCTTTGACCATGCTTCTTTAAGTAAACAGAAGGATGTTAATATAAATGCACAAATAAATAATGGGGATGTCCCGATACCATTTCTTTTGAGACCGAGTACGAGAATTTATTTTTACCTGTGTTTTTTTTTTTTTTTTTTTTAACTGCATAGCAACAGTTTATTTACATTTTATCATCAAAATGGTGTGCCCTTATCAAAATTTCTCCCCTTTTCTCCCCAATTTGGAATGCCCAATTCCCAATGCGCTCTCGCGTCTTCGTGGTGGCGTAGTGACTCGCCTCAATCTGGGTGGCGGAGGACGAATCTCAGTTGCTTCCGCATCTGAGACCGTCAATCCGTGCATCTTATCACGTAGCTTGTTGAGCGCGTTAACGTGGAGACATAGCGCGTGTGGAGGCTTCACGCTATTCTCCGCGGCATCCACGTGCAACTTACCACGCACCCACCGAGAGCGAGAACCATATTATAGTGACCACGAGGACGTTACCCCATGTGACTCTACCCTCCCTAGCAACCGGGCCAATTTGGTTGCTTAGGAGACCTGGCTGGAGTCACTCAGCACGCCCTGGATTCGAACTCGCGACTCCAGGGGTGGTAGTCAGCATCTTTACTCGCTGAGCTACCCTGGTCCCATCAAAATTATGTTTAAATAAATTCATTAAAACTTTAATTAAATGAAAGTATAACAATTAATTTTTAACATGATATTGTATTATTTTTATCAAATGAAGTGCTTCTATTCAGAACCTCACAGCACAATCTAAAAAACATTGGAGTTATTTTTGTCTAATAAACTGCTGCATAATGAGCATCACAGATATAAGATATTGCTTAAATAAATTACAATTACATTTGAGTTATCATTATTATTATTAGGAGTAGTAGTATAACAGGGAATATTACATTTCTGTCATACTTTTTTTATTTTAATTGAGCTTTTATTTTGGCGGAGCTTTTATTTTGAAATGTTTCTGTGTTGGTATGACCAAGGAGCTCTCACATAAGATTGGATCTTCCCACTCCAGAAAAGCTGGTTGCTACGCGACTCAGTGATTATTAAACCTCAAAAGGCTGCTATTTAACTAATTAAATATGCACTCTGTATGTGCCTTGCGCTACAAAGTGAATTTGCGCTCTGTTCACCGTCATTTGCTACAAACATAGCATTCGATGCTCATGACGGTGTTTCCTGTATGAGCCGTGGAGGAGCTTTAAAAGGTACGTGCAGCCAGTGTCGGCACCACACTGTCTCCACACATTCACAAGTGCACACATTTGCAGCACGCCGCTCATGCAAACTATATATTTATATAATGAAATAATCTCACTAGGACATAATGTGATTCTAATTTGTGTGCTGAATTTACGTAATGACACTGGTACGTTAAGTGGTATCGGTTTTTGGTATCGGATCATTTTTACGTGTACATGAGCGCAGTATCGGACCTCCCTAATAAATAAAATATGAGCGTCCAAAATATCTTTGCAATAATATACGGAAAAAAACAATTATTGATGCAGTGGCAAGAAAAAGTATGTGAACCCTTTGGAATTAGCTGGTTTTCTGCATAAATAGGTCATCAAATTTGATCTTATCTTCATCAAAGTCACAAGTATAGACTAACACAATGTGCTTAAGTTAACAACACACAGTTACAGTTGAAGTCAGAAGTTTACATACACCATAGCCAAATACATTTAAACTCAGCTTTTCACAATTCCTGACATTTAATCATAGAAAAAATTCCCTGTCTTAGGTCAGTTAGGATAACTACTTTTTTAAGAATGTTAAATATCAGAATAATAGTAGAGATAATTATTTATTTCAGCTTTTATATCTTTCGGAAGTTTATGTACACTTTGTTAGTATTTGGTAGCATTTCCTTTAAATTGTTTAACTTGGGTCAAATGTTTTGGGTAGCCTTCCACAAGCTTCTCACAATAAGTTGCTGGAATTTTGTCCCATTCCTCCAGACAGAACTGGTGTAACTGAGTCAGGTTTGTAGGCCTCCTTGCTCACTCATGCTTTTTCAGTTCTGCCCACAAATTTTCTATCGGATTGAGGTCAGGGCTTTGTGATGGCCACACCAATAGCTTGACTTTGTTGTCCTTAAGCCATTTTACCACAACTTTGGAGGTTTGCTTGGGGTCATTGTCCATTTGGAAGACCCATTTGTGACTGAGCTTTAACTTCCTGGCTGATCTCTTGAGATGTTGCTTCAATATATCCTCATGATGCCATCTATTTTGTGGAGTGCACCAGTCCCTCCTGCAGCAAAGCACCCCCACAACATGATTCTGCCACCCCAATGCTTCACAGTTGGGATGGTGTTCTTTGGCTTGCAAGCCTCACCCTTTTTCCTCCAAACATAACGATGGTCATTATGGCCAAACAGTTCAATTTTTGTTACATCAGACCAGAGGACATTTCTCCAAAAAGTAAGATCTTTGTCCCCATGTGCACTTGCAAACTGTAGTCTGGCTTTTTTTATGGTGGTTTTGGAGCAGTGGCATCTTCCTTGCTGAGCAGCCTTTCAGGTTATGACGATATAGGACTTGTTTTACTGTGGATATAGATACTTGTCTACCTGTTTCCTCCAGCATCTTCACAAGGTCCTTTGCTGTTGTTCTGGGATTGATTTGCACTTTTTGCACCAAACTATGTTCATGTCTAGGAGACAGAATGCATCTCCTTCCTGAGCGGTATGATGGTACGTGGTCCCATGGTGTTTATACTTGCGTACTATTTTTTTTTATACAGATGAACGTGGTACCTTCAGGCATTAGGAAATTGCTCCCAAGGATGATCCAGACTTGTGGCGGTCCAGAATATTTTTTTCTGAGGTCTTGGCTGATTTCTTTTGATTTCCCCATGATGTCAAGCAAAGAGGCACTGAGTTTGAAGATAGGCCTTAAAATACATCCACAGGTACACCTCCAATTGACTCCAATTAGCCTATCAGAAGCTAATTGCCTAAAGGCTTGACATCATTTTCTGGAAGCTGCATAAAGGCACAGTTAACTTAGTATATGTAAACTTCTGACCCACTGGAACTGTGATATAGTCAATTAAAAGTGAAACAATATGTCCGAAAACAATTGTTGGAAAACGTAGATGTCTTAAACGACTTGCCAAAACTATAGTTTGCTAATATGAAATCTGTGGAGTGGTTAAAAAATGAGTTTTAATGACTTCAGCCTAAGGGTATGTAAACTTCTGACTTCAACTGTATAATTTTTTTAATGTCTTTATTGAACACGTCCCATTAAACATTCACAGTGCTGTGGAAAAAGTAAGCGAACCCTTGGATTTAATAACTGGTCGATCCTCCTTTTGGTAGCAATAACATCAACCAAACGTTTTCGGTAGCTGTGGATTAGACCTGCTCAACGATTAGAAGGAATTTTGGATAATTCTTCCTTACAGAGCTGCTTCAGCTCAGCCATATTCTGGTGTGAATGTGTCTCTTGAGGTCTTTCCACAGCATGTCTGGTGTGAATGTGTCTCTTGAGGTCATTCCACAGCATCTCTATTGGGTTAAGGTCTGGGCTCTGACTGGGCCACTCCAAAAGGTGGATTTTCTTTTTTTGAAGTCATTCTGTAGTGGATTTACTTAGATTTTTAGGGTTATTGTCCTGCTGCATCACCCAGCCTCTACTGAGATTCAGCTGGCACACAGCCACACTGACATTATCCTATAGGATATCTTGATAAACTTGGAAATTCATTTTTCCCTCTGATGGCAAGCGGTTCAGGCCCCGAAGCAGCAAAGCAGCACCAAATCATGATGCTCCTTCCACCGTACTTCACCGTTGGGATGATGTTTTCATGTTGGTATGCGGTGCCCTTTTTATGCCATACATAGTGCTGCGTGTTCTTCCCAAAATACTTAACATTAGTTTCATCAGTCCACAAAACAATTTCCCAGTAGCGTTGTGGAGTGTCAAGGTGGTCTTTGGCAAACTTCAGACACACAGCAGAGTTTTTGTTGGAAAGCAGCGGCTTCCTTCGTGGTGTCCATGCCTGTTTAATGTTTTACATATAGTAGACTCATGAACAGACATGTTAACCAGTTCCAATGACTGCATCAAGTCTTTAGCTGTCACTCTAGGGTTCTTTTTTTTACCTCATTGAGCATTCTGTGGTGTGCCCTTTGAGTCATCTTGGCTGGACGGTCACTTCTAGGGAGAGAAGCCACAGTACTAAATCGTCTCCATGTGGACAGATGAAGATCTGAGCTCTTCAAGATAGCTTTGTAACCCTTTCTAGCTTTATTCAAAGCAACAATTCTTGATCGTCTTCTGAGATCTTTTTGCGAGACACGGTCCACGTCAGCAGATGTTTCATGTGAATAGCATACTCAAAATGTTTGAGTGCTTTTTATAAGTCAAAATAGCTCTGACCCATACCTCCAATCTCATTTCATTAATTGGATGCCAGGTGTGCCAACTCCTGACTCTAATTAGATTTTGTTGACGTCAGGCATTGGCACAGCCCTGTTCACACACATTTAACCTCCATAATGTGTGGTATATCTGAGCAAAATACAAAATTCAGCAGGAAATCATGTAGGGTGGGACTGACTCAGGATTTTATTGGATCAAGAAAAATGGACTGATATTATTGGTTAATATTATTTTTACATGGGGCCTGGGTAGCTCAGCGAGTATTGACACTGACTACCACCCCTGGAGTCACGAGTTAGAATCCAGGGCATGCTGAGTAACTCCAGCCAGGTCTCCTAAGCAACCAAATTGGCCCGGTTGCTAGGGAGGGTAGAGTCACATGGGGTAACCTCCTTGTGGTCGCAATTAAGGGTTCTCTCTCTCAATGGTGCACGTGGTAAGTTGTGCGTGGATCACGGTGAGTAGCATGAGCCTCCACATGCTATGAGTCTCTGCGGTGTCATGCACAGCGAGCCACGTGATAAGATACGCGGCTTGACTGTCTCAGAAGCGGCAAGCGGCAACTATGTGCTGTCTCATAAAAGACAACATGGCATTTAAAAGTATTTTAAAGATTTAGATTTGTCTTCATGGGAAGAATGTTTGGTCTCACGCCTCATATCCAATGATGGGGCTGATTATATCTGTGAATCTCTTCCTCTTTCTCCTTTAGTCATGTGAGCAGTGGCCATTCCTCTGTGTCGGCAGTTTGCACCACCTCTTCACTTACAGTGAGTTCTTTGGGGCACTCACAAACACACACTATCCACGCCATCTCCACTGTCTCTAACACAACCTCCGGTATGTGTGCCCTCAGTATACCAGTGTGGACAGCGTGAACTCTCTCGCTCCCTCGTCAATGCCGTTCTCCTCCCCTTCTGTGTCCGCTCTGCCCAGCAGCGGTGTGAGCAGCTCAGTGAGTGGAAGCAACAGTCTGCACGTGTCTGGAGCTCTGGGTCACAGCACCAACGGTATCATACCTTCTGGTGTCAGGACCGCCCAGCTACTGTCTTCCTCCAGTGGTGAGAGAGCACAAACACCTGGATTGCCACAACACCATTATATATTTTATATCACTCATCATACAATTCTATACCAGCTAATATCATGTATCACAACTAGGGGTGTAAATTGCAAGTAAAAAAAAAAAAATATATATATAATTTATTTATTTATTTATTTTAGCAAACAAAAGTACTTAGTAGTAATGGAACTACCATTTGAAAAATGTTGTGACACCGGCAGTATTTCGAGGCTTGGGTTCTGCTGTACTACCACACACACCAAGCCCTTTTACACACACCAAGCCCTTTTATGGACAAAATTCTGTAATTGTCCTGTCAGCATGTGTACAAAACACATACAAGCATCTATTTAATACTTTATAAAACAACAACCTCAGAAGGTGCTTACCATTTTCGTGTTTTTTATTTAAGCCACTTCTGCATTTAAGATTTCACCCCATCAACAACTCCCTTAGAGAACTGATCTACCTCTTCTGTGTATGTCTTTAGGTAAAGCTCCTCCTAATCTGTCTCAGGGGGTTCCTCCACTGCTACCTAACCAGTACATCATGGGACCCGGAGGTCTGCTGCCTGCCTACCCGGTAAGAAACCCCATCCTCCTAAATCAAAACATATCAGCTTTCACTCCTCCAGGATGCAGCTGGATCAGTGTGAGTTTGGAATTTTGTGTGTGTCCGTTTTGTTTGGGGTTGCGCAGTTTAATGGTGTTGCATTTGTTTAGGATGTATTGTATAGTGGAATGTTGTTAAAAATTGTCTGCATGTGACTAAAGAGTTATTGCCATATGCTGTGTATACATAATCTTACCCAGTATTAAAGCGGAGTCTGTGCAGTATGTGAATAATAAAATACTGAATATTGTAACATGTATAGTCTATAAAATGCTCTGTTGTTCATGTTCCACAGCAGATTTACGGCTATGAAGACCTCCACATGCTCCAATCCAGAGTACCAATGGTGAGTGAAATTCTTAAAATAAAGCCCAAATATTAATCGACTTGACATAGGCCTGTCACAATTACATAGTGGTCTGAACACAATTATTTGATGTTATCATAACTATGTGAGATAACTATAATCATTGTGATCAACAGGATCAATATAGAGAATAAAATCAAAAATCGTATTTATTTGTGACATTTAATCCCCTGCCGGGTTTTCAATCTGCAATCTCTTCACATTTATTGATCACTGTAGGATTATTATGGAATCACATTCCCAGGGCCAACTGCTACGCTGTCTGGCAGAGATGGGAGTCTTGCCAGCAACCCTTACTCAGGTACCACGCTTTCATAAATGCTAATTGTTTAGATACATTTTTATTGGTCTGTGAACTTATTCAAATAGAGGAACATGACATCAACAGGAGAATTTAAATTGATTCTAAAATTTGTATTGGAGGTTCTCCAATGTTCCCTGAAGAATTGGTTAGCATCTGGGGCCTCAGTTGTGAAGTTTTACATAGTTTGCAGACAATAATTACATTTTACAAGCATATGTACACCATCTTCACAACACAGATCCCTTTTATAACTTAAATTGTGTAAGATTGTGTGCATAATCACAAAATTTTGGTACAATCCATTCTTCTCCAAAAAAAGTATTTTTTTAGTAGGCTTGGGTAAAAAAAAATAAAAATAATAATAATTACAATTATTTGCAATCATTATTTTAACACATCTTATATTGACTTGTAAAATCACAAGATCAAATCTTTTAATTTATGCCAGCTGATTGACCAGGCAATCGCAAGACAGCCACTGGTTGATCTCGTTAACAGGCCAAAAGGAAAAGTGTAGAGGGAGAAACTACACAAATTAAAATAATCTTAAAGATAATTTCCTCATTTCGGTACCCACTGACTGGCAGGTGTCAGAGAGCAGATTTGCAGTAATGTGGGTACATGCCTAAACAGTCAAATACACTTCAAATTTCTGGGAAAAGGCCCTTTTTTATAAGGAATTTTTGTCTAAAGTAAATGTCACCAGTAGGACAAAATGCTAATTTGTTAATCAAAATATGCAGCCTAATAGACCTGCTGCTGTCTAGTATGTTGTTGATATTAATCAAATGACTATAATGAAAAAGAGGAAACCACTTACTGCTCTTGGCTGCAGTGGCGGATTTAGACATGGGCAGTTGCCACGGGTGGCATCTTGTGGGGGAGCGGCATGAGGAACGACCCCTGCCCCCCCGGTCAACAACTTTGGGGGCGTGTTGAAGCGGGTTTCGCCCAGGGTGCCATACAAGCTAGAACCGCTACTGCTTGGCTGGATAACTTGAGTAGCTTTAAAAAGTGTTAATATATTGTAATCATAAAGTGAAGACCAATATTCAGAGTAGTTTTGTTTTATTTTATTGCTTTTTTAAATGTTTAAATATTTGCTAGAATACTTGATACTGCTGTTAAAAACTAAAAGCAATGTTTTCTTCATTTGTATCTTTGTTCTGTTTTTTTTTTTATTTGTTTTATTGCTTGTAATTTTTTCATTGTTTTTATTTTATTAAATTACTTCAGAACTTGAAACAGTGAAAAAGTAGTATTTTGTTGTGGTATTGAGAATTGTCAAATTGCCTTCATTTGTTAGCAAGAAACATTATTACTGAAATATAACCCAGTTGGAATCGCATCAAATGAAATTTGAATCGAATCAATAGCTTGTGAATTTTGTTCAGTTGTAATGGAACCAGGGTCGGAAATGAACTTGGGCTCTGGGGAAAAAAATGTCCCATAGTGAATTCCTTTGAACTCTGTCATAAATAAGCCATTGTTATTTGCACATATTAAGTTCATATCGATATGATTGCAAATAAAAATGTGTATCTTCTATTGTTTTTATTTGTTTTATTGCTTGTAATTTGTTCTTGTTTTTATTTTAAATTACTTGAACTTGAAACAATGTTTAAAAAAATTTATTTTGTGGTATTGAGAATCATCAAATTGCTTTCATATTTTAGCAAAAACATTATTAGTGAAATATAACCCAATTTAATTGGAATCAAATGTGAATCGAATCGGAATCGGGAAATCTGTGTAGATAGTACCAGCCCTATCTCTTTGTATGCTGGTAAAACAGAAGTTTCTCTAAGCCTTTTTTCTCCATGTACTGTAGGTGACATCACAAAGTTTGGCCGAGGTGAATCCACCTCACCAGCGCCCACAACCAGTCTGTCTGCAGCTCACGCCCCACAGACAGCACAGCCTCCACAGGCTCAGAGCCAAGGACAGAGCCAGCCTCAGCCGCAGGGCCACCACAACACACAGCAGGCCTTCCTAAACGCAGCCCTGCCTCCCGGATACAGCTACACGGGCCTCCCTTACTACCCCGGGATGCCCGGCATACCCAGTGCATTTCAGTACGGCCCCACCATGTTCATGCCCCCTGCCTCCGCCAAGCAACATGGCATGGGGCTCAGCAACCCCACGACTCCATTCCAGCAGCCCAGCGGCTATGGCCAGCACGCCTTCAGCTCAGGTGAGTACAGATTAACATGGTCAACTCGTGCTCAGTGTGCCATCATATACATATTGGCTTAATCATAAAGTAAATGCACAAACATAAGGCATAAACATTTATATGAAACATTGTAGACTTATCTGAGAGTTTAATCTAAGTATTGTTTCTTTCAAGGGTACGATGACATGACGCAAGGCCCCGCAGGAACCGAGTACAGTAAAGGCTACAGTAACTCCTCTCAAACACAGGCCAAATCTGCTGCCAATGGCCCAGGGAAAGGTACAAACATACATCTCCATCTCCATCTTCAGATTTCAGAATTCAAATTTTTTACTCATTCTGTAGCTTCAAACCCGTATGACTGTATTCAATTGAATATTAAAGGTTCATTTAAAAAAAAAGTCTTCATAGACATTGTATTTGCCATACAATGAATAGTGACTCAGGTCTGCCAAACTTGAAAAAGGACAATAGAAACCAGAGTAAAAGTAGTTGATATGATTTGTTCACAATATTCCTTCTAAGTCTTCTTTAGCCATTCAATCATGTTATGTGATGAACAGAACAATTTACTTAAGTGCTGAAATCAAGTATGGCGGGTACATTGCCAACATCAAACCTCTTGTTCTTGCGGCATGATGTCAGAACTTTGGTCACGAGATGCATGAGTCGTATTGATTACTTTTACTGTGGCTTTATGGTGGTTGTTTTTTTTCTTCTTTTTTGAGCTTGACAGACCAGAGTCACTATTCACTTTCATTATGACAAAAAATAATGGTGGAGTGAATAATGACCAAATTTTCATTTTTGGTGAACATTTCTTTTAAGATATTAAGAGAATGTGATTTTATGAATTCATCTGCTAAAAAAATATTAAACATTAAATGCTTCATCTTGTGTTCCAGGTATTTCTGTGACATCTAGCAATTCTGGGGTGCCTGACATCAGTGGAACTGTTTACAATAAGACTCAGGTAAAACTTGTCTTCCTCTACACACATTCTATTTAAAAAAAAATAAATGCATAGAATATAGTAATGTATGACTATATCACCGTTTTTCTCCTGCAGTCATTCGATAAGCAGGGTTTCCATGCTGGCACGCCTCCTCCATTCAACCTCCCCTCGGCTCTGGGTGGCACAGGACCTTTGACCCCTGGTGCTGCCCCCGGTTATGCTCCCGCTCCATTCCTTCACATTCTGCCGCCACACCAGCAGCCCCACTCACAGCTGCTCCACCATCACCTCACCCAGGACGGACAGGTCAGTTTCTCTCAAAATTCTCACTCCGTACCTATGTTTTAGTCAGTTAAGGCCTTTTCAGTCTGCATGAAAAACACTTAAATTGAAACTATGCATCTCAACAACTTCAAACCAAGTCTGAAACGGGCCTTTATTATTTGCACAGATTAAGTTTTCATATGGATATATCTGAGCACTTTATTAGGTACACCCGTACAGCTACTTATTCATGCAATTTTCTAATCAGCCAATCGTGTGGCAGCAGTGCAATGCATAAAATCATGCAGATAGCTTCTTTAACTGAAGCTCCAGACCCGTATCTGAATAATTTTTTCAGCCACACGATTGGCTGATTAGATAATCGTATAAGTAGGTGTACCTAATAAAGTGCTCACAGTGAGTGTAATTGCAAAAACAAATGTGTCAACAGCAATCTTTCACCCTCATCATGAATGAAGATCATCTCGGCCAAGGCTTGTTAACCCAGTTGACTAATCATGTGCTTGCTTATGCAGGGTGGACCGAGCCAGAGAAGCCAGTCCAGCACCATGCAGCAGAAGACCCAGATCAACAAGTCCAATTATGGCAGCTCCCCGTACTGGGGCAACTGAGCGCAATCCACAGTGCAGGTGCTGTCCCGCACCTGACGACACGCCGATCAGAGCAGAGGGACAACCGTACACACTACCATCCTCATCCTCCTCTCATCACCCCTTTTCAAAGTTTTGGCTGTTGTATGTAAAGTATATTTATGTATGTATTTATACAGTATATATGTATTGGTAGGATATGAAATGTGGTTTTTCTGCATTTTGTTTTTGAAGGATGGTTTTTTTTATTGCTAAATGGTTAAGAGGGTATGATGACATAAAATATTGATGAGAACTTAACAGAAGGGTGAATATACTTGAACCAGAGCAGGCATCATGAATAAAAACATTGGATTTTTTTTATTTTATATATATATATATATACATAAGCCTAATAATGTATGTACATTATTGCTAAGCTTGATCACTTGATGAAGCCATTTTTTAAACTTTTGTATTTTTTGCCCTCTCCCACCTCCCCCTTCACCTGTGAACTTTTTAATGAGGGGGATTTTAATTTCAGTGCTTAATTTTGTTCCCTCTGCACTTCATTTGTGACCCCATCACCAAATTGGCTAAAAGGTAGCATTTTAGAACAGATTTAATTTTAACATTGGTTTTACCCTTGTTGTCAAAATAAAACTGTCCAATTTATATGGTTTTGTCTGATTCTTGAGAAATCTACTACTCATAGCCAACAGTAATAAGGATACATTTATAAAAAAAAAATAGGATATGAACAGTTGCATCCTTGACTTGTTACATAAAAAGCGTGAATGTAAATGCTCATTGTCAACTTCTACAGCATGTTGGAATTAATCTAATTACAAGATCCTAACTCTTATCATTTACATCTTTGTAGATTGCTATATACAAACAGGGTTCCCACAAATTGATTCATTACTTTCAAGGATAAAAAAAGTTTTAATGGAGAGCACATGTGCAAAGAGCAATTTCTAGCAGAAAGCTATGCATAATTTATATTCCAACTGAAATTTTTCCAGGCCCGAAAGTCATTTTAAAATGTTAAAATGTAAAGTTGGAAACTGTTTTATGAATATGATCAAACCAAAATGGCAAACTTCAACTGCTGAATACATGGTTGATATGTCCTATAATTATACATTCATGTTTTAATACCTTAAATTTAACCTGAAACCGCAAAGTCAGACATAACAGACAACAAAGATTTCAAAAGAATCAGAGCTGTCGTCTTGTAATTACGGTATTTCAACATGACAAACATCACATGAGCTACAGAATATTTTATTGAAAGGCCACACAATAAGCATAGCCTAAAATTATTAGAATACAATAGCTGAAGTACTTAAATCTGCCTGACAACACATGCATTATTTCATTTGTTACACATTTATAGTATTGGCAAGATTTCAATTTGAATAATCTTAACAGCTGCAGCATTTAAGTACAAAAATAAGATCTATAATGATGCCAATTAACACAAATATCTCCTCTAAACCAAAAACACCATCATAAATTATGGCATCATTTAATCAATCAGGAGCAAATATGAGTTTTGGATGACAAGTTTCACACAGCACACTGTCTTTTTACTGATACCAAAGGATTGCTATTTTATTCAACCTCAAGGCACGGAGATGAACCGTCCATTCCAGATAAAGGTGCTTTGAGATTCACAGGAAATAAAGCAAGTTTGTATGAAAGAAACAAACATGTTTGATAATGTATCACTTTTCTTGGGCTTGGCTCACAAACACCCTAAATATTTGACCATACGGAGTCTCCAACAATCATATGAAAAAACTAATATGGATTTTTACAAAACTGGAAAAAGTCCTGTCATGAGGAATGGATTTATTCATCCCCCTCTTCTGCCTTTTTCTTCTTTTTCTTTTTCTTAGTCTGATTGGCCTGTATCGTCTCAGTCACTGCCTCCTCTTCAGGCTCCACCTCTACAGTTTCAATCTTCCTTTTCTTTTTCTTCTTGGCAGGCGTGGCTTCTTCCACACCATTTGTTGTGACTTCCTCCTCTTCAACTGCTTGTTTCTTTTTCTTTATCTTCTTAACAGTCACCTCTGCATCTCCATTCTCCTGAAGGTGGTCAAGAAAGCACAGTCAATAATGCATACAAAATTAACTAATAGTTCACCCAAAAATCAAAGTTGACATTTACATACTCATGTCATTCCAAACCTTTATGACTTCTATAATGGAAGTGAATGGTGACTGGGCCTCTCACCAAATGATGGGAAAAAGTTGCCTCTATGACTCGTGCACTTTATTTTAAAAGGTAAAGTTTCCCCCATGAAAATTCTCTCATTTACTCACACTCATGCCATCCCAGAAGTACAAGACTTTCTTCTGCTTAAAGATTTTTAGAAGAATTTCAGCTCTGTAGGTTCATAAAAGTGAAGTGGCCAAATCTTTTCTTTTGCTTTATCCTTCCCCTTTTTTCTTCCTTTCTCCTGTCTAGTAGGTGGCAATAAGCACAAAGAATGAGTAAAAAAAAAAAGGCCAGTATTCACAAAAAAAATTAAAAAAATCTTAAGACTAAAAGTAGCTCCCAACGCGGAAATTTAGCAGCATCTCTTAAAAATTAGGGGTGTCACTCCTAATTTTAGGAGTCATAAAATTTTCATCTAAGAGTAATTCAAAGCAATTTAACGCTAGAAGTATCTCTTAAACCCACAACAGCTTAGAAGTCGTCCTGAGGACTTCTAAATCCTTAAGTGACTCACAAATGATCCGAAGCATCGCTGCTGCGGTCAATCCACATGAAAAACTATTATAATATTATGGCATTGACCGCTTATAGTATCGGCTGAATCACAATTGAGTCGAATGTATTTTAATATAATAATAAAAAAATAAAAAGGTATCGCCTGAATCCTGAGGGTGTTTTCATTATTGTAATCTTAGAGATGCAGTTACCTCTCTAACTAATACAAATAACCCAATTACACCAGAGATAAAGGTTGACATCTCTGCGCTACCTGGCCACATCAAAATGAAACCATACTGCGCGGATGAATTACGAATTTCTATCATTTGTCAGCAGAATCAACTATATATGCCCTCTCCAGATAGCACGGCGTCCGACAATTCATATGTTTTCCTGTGGATGCACGCTGGCTGCAGAGGAAAAAAAAAAAGGGGCATTCCCAGGGAATCACAGGAATCGCGGGGCTACCCAGTGTTTTGATGCCGTTGACGGGATGCATGCATCACAGGATGAAGGAAAAGTTCATCAACCAAAAAAAAAAAAATCTATTGCATGTGTATATGTATATTTACATATACATACACACATCACACACACCGCTCTCTGGAAAAAAAATTAAGAGACCACGGCACAATTACAAATAATGCAAAGGTTGAAAATCAGTGTTATTCCACCAAATATTGATTTCTGAACTCTTCCTAAGTTAAAACATTTGTATTGTGGTGTTTAAAAATGAATATGAACTTGTTTTCTTTGCATTACTCGAGGTCTGAAAACACGTATCTTTTTTGATATTTTGACCAGTTGTCATTTTCTGCAAATAAATGCTCTAAATGACATTTTTATTTGGAATTTGGGAGAAATGTTGTCAGTACTTTAAAAAATAAAACAAAAATGTTCATTTTACTCAAGCACATACCTATAATAGTAAATCCAAAAAACTGGTAATTGTGCAGTGGTCTATTTTTTCCAGAGCTGTATATCGTGTGTGTGTGTGTGTGTGTGTGTATATAATAAATAAATATATATACACACTTTACTGTCATCTTAAGATTTCCTTACTAAAACGTGCTCTTAACAGTTTTGTGAATAGGTTTTAAGCAAAAACCCCTAGATAGGCACTCACTGGAGAACTCCTAGTGGTAAGAGAAATCTTTGTGAATACGGGCCCAGAAACACAACTTGGTCCTCTTATAAACACTGTTTCTCACTCCTATCATATCACATCTGAAGACATGGATTTAACCACTGGAGTCACATGGATTACTTTCATGCTGCCTTTGTGTGATCGCTTTAAAGTTCTGGACCGTTAACTTGCATTGTATGGATCACAGAGCTGAGAAACATTTAAAAATATTTGTTTGTGTTCTGCAGAAGAAAAAGTCATACACATATGGGATGACATGAAGGTGAGTAAATGATTTTTATATTTATTTTTATTTTTGGGTGAACTATCCCTTTAAGTCTTCTTAAGCTGTAAGATACCTTTGTGTGAAGAACAAACTGAAATTAAAGCGATATTCATTGAATTCACTTTTGTGTTCCAAAACAAAAAAAGTCAAACCAGTGAGGCTAAGTAAATGACAATGTTTTCTTGGGTGAACTATGCCTTTAAACAACCTCTGAGTGTGTTTTGTCCTGCTCACTTCAGTGATCAAGCCCACTGTGTAGGGCCCATCAATGGTTCGGAGAAGATTTTACTCTTGCATGACAGATATGAGACTGATCCATGAGAAGGTTCAGCCTCCAGTATAGCCATGCTACATCTACTGAAAGACAAAACTACTTTAACAGTACACATGTACCTCAGCTTCTCCATTGGATTTGGCCTTCTTGGCTTTCACGTCCTCCTCTCCTTCTGCTGTGGAAAGAGCCTCTAGTTTCCTCTTTTCCCGCTTCTTTTTCTTCTTTTCCTTCTTCTCAAGCTTCCGCTTGATCTCGGTTGCCACTTCACTAGCCTTTGAGATAAAAACATTTAATTTACACGCTTGGATTTTTACAAGTCTAGTAAGATTTAAATTGTAGGACAGTGCTGTGTCAGGCTCATTAAATCAGTTTATGCCTCCATGTAGGAGTCAGGAAAGAGTAGTCATCACTCACAGCTTTCTAAATATACTACGGCTCGGTTCCAATCTCTAGTGAGCTGCCTTGCTGTCTACATAGGCAGCTACATAATGCAGCATCCTAATCAAAATGAAAACTCATATGCGAGCCCAACAGAATACATTTAAAACATGGTAAAAATGTTATAAGTAAACATATAAAAAAAAAGTTGAAAGTACAAGCTGAAAGTATAAGCAAAATTTTAATTTGATGAGAATGAGAACCCTCAAATTGATTCCAGTAGCTAACATTCAATAGACAATAGCATGTTGCCAAGCCGACAACTTCATACTCTGTTCAATTTTAGATATGCAGGCATCTCACTATGGTTCGGAACAGAGCTTATGATTATCTAAGCTTTGTTTTGCCTTTACACTATAATTATATATAATGTCCAGTTCAGAAGAAGTTTCCCCACACTCACCTGTGCAACAGCCTCTTTCATGACATCTAGGTTCTTCCTTGGGACCTCGCCGGTCTCATAGAAGGCCAAACGTTCTTCTACCTGATCACGCAGTTTGTCACCGAACACGCTGGTGGGCAACTCTGTGGAAAAGTAAATCAAGAATCAGGGCAAACAAGTACTACTGTAAAACAACAGTGTTAAACCAAGATTTCTGGCTCAGGATAAGATTATCAACATCCACTGAAGTGGGTTGCTGTTGACGAAAAATAAAAGCATCATTGCAAGAGGGAAAAGTGGTATAACAGTCTTCACTCCAACACTAACCAGAGAAGCAGTCAATTCGTGATGCAATAGTGCACTTGTTGGCCAGGTAACGGGAGATGCGGCCCTTGTTCTTGGCGGCTGCACGCCCGATGAACGTAGAGTGGAAAATGAGACCGTATTTTGGGGTGTTTCCTCTTGTCTTCAGTGCCCTGATTTACAGTGGAGAAGAAAAAAAAAATGCATCTACACAATTTTTTTTTTTTTTTTTAGGGTTTATACCCCATTTTTCACTCAAAATCTATCAGAAAACTATTACACACCAAGGCTGGGCAATATTGAACATTTATATTATAATATGATAAAATTAAACCTTGAATGTTGCGATTGATTTTTACTATACCATTTTGTTGCCTAAAGGACTGGCAATCCAGTGCTTTGTGACTTGCGAGCATGAGGCCGTTAAAGTCGGCATTAAATTTCACCCTATTTTCTAAATGCATGTTATTTATCTTACTGTGAATGATTCATCCATGCATTAATTATGTATTTTTTTTGACCTCGTAATCTTTAAATTAAAATGTCACAACACGATTTTCCGGTAAAACGACAGACTTCTCTCTGGTGACGTATGCAGGACTTCTCCAATCATTTAATCTGCTTAAACCCTGCCCCTTTCTTATAAATACCACAACTTTGCGTAGTGTTGAACGATTTCACACCTGAATTGCTGAGGCGATCACTAATGAATACAATGATTCGGATGCCTCTGGAGTTCTATATTTTTGAAAGCAGTTATCTTGTGATGCACAGCACGAGTAAGTGTTTTTTCCTTTATATTTAGTGTATTCAAAACATTAAAATATGGTTCACTTTTACTCACTCGTTCTTAAATGGCTACAGCCTCTTCATAAGCAAAGACCATGATGTGTGTTTGTTGTCAGTTTGATAATGTGTTGAAATCGCTGCTCAATTTTAAGATAACCGGCTCTGATTCGAGCACCACGGTGGTAGGGGTGTGTGCGTGTCCACTGCAAAATCCCATTTAGATCTGCCGCCGTTCCGCTATGCAATGCCCATATTTTCACAATCCAATCAACAACCAATGGATAAACTCAAATCCCCGCTCTACATTTTTTTCTTGTTCGAGAAGCTGTTTGAACTTGGAAATACGTCACAATACGGAAGTCGGTCGCAACTTCTGTTTCATGCCAACTTTACAATTTAAATTTAGTAATGAAAAAGGCATCGAGTTGGAAAGAATAAATGTGGTTTATGACTATTAATGTTACCAATACTATTCCATGTACACTACCGGTCAAAAGTTTTGAAACGCTTTACTGAAATGTTTCTCATGATCTTAAATTTTTTGATCTGAAGGCGTATGCTTAAATGTTTGAAATTAGTTTTGTAGACAAATATAATTGTGCCACCATATTAATTATAAAACTAAAATAAAAAATAAAAAAGTTTTTGAAATTCATGACTCAGACCAAATAATAAAGAAAAGCAGCCAATAAGTGCCCAACATAGATGGGAACACCTTTAATAGTGTTTAAAAATCATCCCAGGGTGATACCTCAAGAAGTTGGTTGAGAAAATGTCAAGAGTACATGTCTGCAAATTCTAGGCAAAGGGTGACTATTTTGAAGATGGTAAAATATAACAGTTTTGATACATCACAACATAATTCCCATAGTTCCATTTATGTTATTCCATAGTTTGATGACTTCATTATTCTAAAATTTGAAGAAAAAATAAATTAAAGAATGAGTAAATGTTCCAAAACTTTTGACCGGTAGTGTATGTCAAGACTACCTTTGATGTTGGTTTGACAAAGCCTTGTCTAAAGGTTTAAGTTTAATGGTTATACAGACATTACAGTAAGACAAACAGCCAGCTAGTTAGATAGTCAGATAGAGAAAGAGAGAGCACAATTTAAAGGTGCTGTAAGCAAATTTGTATTTATTTTTTTCATGGAAAGGTATGCAAAAAATGGTACTACTCCCCGAAAGATTTAGATGAAATAGGTCTCCCGAGATACCTCACTGGTCTCTGTGACGGCTCTAGACTCTGTAAATGTCAAACAAAAATCTGTCCGCGGGCCATGGTCTCCTGACACTTTCTGCCTGTCAATCATTTTGCATGTTCTCATAGTATTGTAGTTGCAGCGAATTATTGATGCATAATGCCATTTTATGCCATGTTGCTCATAACAGTTGTCAGTTGAGGGCATTATTTCGCTGCTGTTGTTTTTGACAACCATCTCTGCACAATCTCGATCTCAAAGCTCATTTGATATCTTTGGAGTGCAGGGTTTTGGAAAAAGGGGGTGTGGTTAATCCAACGGCTCAAATCACTTGCTGCGGGTTTGTTTACATTTTAATTTTTGACAATTGGAGTCTGAATTAACGAGCATTCCGTTGGTCCATTTGAACATTCCATCAATGTAGGTCTATGGGATTTTTCAGATTTTTGATTGCCCACTGTGCAAAAACCATAGGTCATATCAGTTAGAAAAGACAGAACAGTCTGAAGGTCGGTGCAGAGTTTGGTGGATGTAGCTTGAAAGCTGTAGGGGAAGTATTCGAAATGTGTCTTCAATTAGTTTCTTAATTCCTAAAAGATTGTTGAATGACAGTATGTTGGCTTGTATTGTTGCATCATTTAATGCAAAACATTGTGGAAAGCCCATCAAAAGGCTGAAAGAAAATATAATTTTAGCTATACTGCCCAGCCGTGTTAACATATTTAATTCAAAGTCTAATCAACATGCAGTGTTTTGCATTCTAATAAAACATTTTCAAATGCATCTACCTCGCCAAACCATAAGCAGCTGCTCAGACTGGGGGGGGGGGTGTAACGTGAGATTTGAGTGAGATCACTTTTAAAGTGTATTCATTGACGCACCAAATCACCCACTCCTGCTATGCCCCGGCCCTGCCATCACTGCAGCTGTGAGAAACCCCAGCAGGGAAGGGGAGACCCAGTACCTGAACAGGGCCTTCTCTGCACCCAAGATCTGCACTGTGGAGGCCGGATACTTGGCCAGGTTAGTCAGGCTGCCTGCGTGAGAGATGAGACGAGCACCAACCTATATGAGAAAAGACACGATCATTTTACAGAATTTCCACACCTTTTGACCAATGAATTTCCTTAACTTCTTACTGGATTAAGGATTTTTCAAACTAATTTTATAAAAATTGAGTAAAAAGAAATTTCTAGCTGATGAAATATGAACACCGAGCAACTAGAAATATATACATACACCTAGATATTTAGGCAAATCATACCAAGTGTTAAATAAAACATGTTTGGAGCATTCAAATTTCTCATTGCTTTGAAATGTATTTCCTATGGACCAGAGCCCCTTAGAAGACAGGACGGGATTTTTTTTCTGAAATAGTTGTGCCCTCACAATAGATTTACCATGGTATTACTACAGTAACTATATTTTAACCTTGATATTCATAGTGAAACCATAGTAATAATACAGGAAAACCAAAACTGTTAAACAATTTTGTGGTAAAACCATAGTAAGCAACAACATTATCCAATGGTTAATCTTTAGTTAAACCATGGTTCCTATATGGACACAGGTAACCGTATTAAAACCATGATTTCCGACCAAAAAAAAACAAAACACATGGTTACCACAGTCTACAATATTACTATAGTTAAACTATGGCATTTGTAAAGTAAAACCATAACTGGTGGGAGGGGGCTTAATTGTGATGAAAATAAGAGTCACAGCCACATAGACTTAATTTCCTATATTCTTTTGACTTTGGGGTGAAATCTGATATTTCTTGTGAGCATTCATGAGATTTGACTCTTTGTCATGACTATGAAAGGCCTGAAAATCATTAAAAACCTGGAAATATCAGGACATTTTAATGACCAATGGAATAAACCAAATCCTCTCAGATATGATAAAATGTAAAATATGTACCACTTCGCCAATGAGAGCTGCCAGATTTGGCGCCACCTGGCCCATTTTAGATCGCAAATACTCTTGTAACTCCTGTCTGTAATCGGTGAGGGACACCACACGACTGGAGAAGCTCTCAATGTTGATCAGATCAATAGGAGAGATGTCCATGCCTATGGATTAAAATGAGATACAAACTTAGGACAAATCACTGGAGCACTTAAATTGTCTTGAGCATGAGTGACTTGGAGGTTCAGTTAGTGAGATATGCTGTCATCACATGATTTCAGTGGATTGACAGATTTGAATAACATCATTACATTTAAGTCAGGTCCACACTGAGCTATACCCCCAACAGAGTCAGTCTTACCCATAGAGCTGCGGGATGCCTCAAGAATGGCCTGAGCTTTGGCACTGTCCATGGTGACCTCCTCAATAGCTTCCAGATTTTCCTCGGTCAGTTCCTTCCTGTTCCCTATTAGCCTGGCCAGCTTACAGTATGTGCTGTTTTCACTCACTATCTTTATCAGCTCTGGGAAATGGTAGCCGTACCATTCACTGCAAAGAGAGGAGAGTTAGAAATGCAAAACCTCCATCTAAACCTGCAACTACAGTAGGGCCACAGGGAAACGCTATCTCAAAGGGCTGTCATCTCCCTCAGGTGGTGTTCTGTCCGGTTTAAGGGACTGAGCACTCCTAAAGTAGGTTTTTACTGTCCCTCCAGTTTCTGTACAGCCAGTGCACTAGGAGGCGCTGTCTGTGGTAAGCATTAGGAGGCAGCTGGTTCACATCTACTGATCTCCAAAACTATGTTAGGAATGGGATTCTTAGCAGGGGTTAAATTGGAAGGGAACAGTCCGGAACGATATTCCAGCAACTCGGATGGCCAAATATTCTTAATTTCACGTAGTCAACAAAACAGTCAGGGTTACTTTGTGAATGTTCGATATATCGCCCAGCCATACTTCAGATTTGCAGAATTTTATGCTGGGTGGTCTGAATACTGCACATTGACAATTGTGGATCCAAGTACTTCATGCATTAGGGATGTTAATGATTAACCAATAATCATCTGTCATTAATTTGATCGACGATTTATTAATTTCTGGAAAAATGTGTCCAGTAATCATGCCAGCAGACTCTGATAAAGAGGTCTATACAGTCATCCACCGCTAGAGGCCGCTTGCGCACTGCATGTCACGTCTTGTCCGCATCACAGAAGAACCACGGACCACAATCAGTGTAGGAGCGTTTCTCTCCAAATAAACATTGTTTTCTGCATACACCATATAGTGTTAAAGTACATGACAAGCACTGTTGATCCGCCTATCAACTTGTTTCATCCCCAACCTACAATTATGACAGTAATCACCAGGAAAGCACAAAGGCACATTCAGCTGACATCTCACCAGCTCCGGAGAAACGATATGTTATGCAGTCTACTGTTTTAATGAACTCAAATATGTATCTTGTGTACAAGTTATTATTAACATTAATTAAACAATTAAAAAAATTCTTAAACAGCCTAAATGAACTGAACACACTGAACTAAGAATATTTTAAGAGGAAAATGCCAATGCTTGCATTTCTTAAGTGTATTAATTTAAATTTAAACAGTATATGCACATATTATCGGAACACCTCCACGTGCGTTTTGCAGAATTAACATTAACAATTAATCGATTTCCACGATTATCAATTATAAACATGTCTGAAAATTGCCATTTCTAGTATGCATACAGTAAATCTGCACACCAGTCACAGTATACATACTATATAATGCAGTTTAAATAATAGCAAACAATTATACAAAGAAAATAGATCAGTGGACAGCACAACCCAAAACATGAACACACCAAAATTATGCTTTCAATTCATGTTAACAGTATAGGTTCAGATTTTACAAGGAAAGTTCATTTATATCTAGAAAAACCCTGCATGGGATTCATTTACCAGCACTATCTCTGCAAGTCACATGAAAATCATCTTACCGCACACGCATGGAGAACGTATTGATATCCTTGTCTAACTGGTCCAGGAGAGCGATGGACTGGATGATCATGTTGTCGGCCCTGTTAACATTGAACTTCACCTTGGCTCTTGAGTAGCTGTGACCCAAACCCAGTTGAGCTTTAGATGCTGCTTGAGCGGTGAGGCCCTTAACCAGGGAATGGAAGTGCAGACGAACACCTGTTTTAAAAGTGGAGGCATTAGCAACTAGTATCATTCTCAATAATACCACGTGTGTTCGTTTGCCTGGCTGTTCAGCTTTTCAGTATAAAGCATCAGAAATCAGGTGATACAGTGACATCATGACAGCAGGCTCTTCAAAATTAAGTAATGCTATATAATTGAATATGTGTCCTTTATACACTAACCAGATTTAATAATTCTGCCCACCTCTTATTATTTCAGCTACTACACCTCCTGTTTGAATGGACAGCTCAAGTTCTTCTTGAAGTGCTGCTCCTAGTTTGGCATCAGACACCCCCAACATGGGCTTCTTTTTCCCCACGGACGGAAGATTGGTTTCCAAGAACAACTTGAGATTTGCATGAACAACTCCTAACGAGATAACATTTAGAACGGGATGTCAGCAATTGCATGGCGATTTGTACTGCAACATTATCAACTGAACAATTTCTCAGATGTTCAGTTTACTGGTATGTTGTCATCACAATAACTCAGTGGATTGACAGATTATAAGTACATCATTACACCAGAGTGGCAATTTAACAAACAAAAAAGCCCTTTTCGTACCTTCTGAAACGGCATTGATATTTTCCAGTGCACCCTGGGCGGATATAAAGGGGAAGAAGGCACTCAGTCGGACCACAGTACTGAATTTCCCAAGATTTAGGATGCTTGCCTCCACCTGAAAAGGACCAAAAACCCATTACTACTTATTGTGACACTTACCTTATGTTTTTATCCATGGCAATTTACAGTAAACATACAGGGGGAATTACCAGAGGTTAAAGGGATAGTTCATGCGAAAATGACACACTACCTACTTTATTTGCAGTGAACAAATTTACTTTAGAGATGCTTTATAATCCATCTAACACAAACCTGAGGTAAAAGCATTCCAATCTCTTCAACTTCTTTGACAACAAATAATGCATATCCAGCTGCATGCTCGAACAGCACGTGTAGCAGCACCTGAGAGAAAGAGGTGGGATTATTGATTAGCACTACTATCATAAATCCCTAATTGCAACAAAAAGGGACAAAGTCCCAAGAGCTTCATTATCCATGTTATTAACCGATAGAATAAAAACAACTGAATCCACTGTAATGTTCTTTTCTTATTTGCTACAGGTCAAGACCAGCGCGCGCATTGGGCCCACGTGGTATCACCTCACAGCACAAATAAGCATTAATAAGGTGTTTAGCCTGTACTTAATAAAATGATATCGTTGCGTAAGCGAAATTGAAGATAACAACAGCCGTTAATAAACTACCCGTGTTTAAGTTGTATTGCATTAAGAGCTGAAGCTCGCGCGACACACATTAGCATGGGTTAGCAGGCAAACACCACGTGCACTTCCAACATATCAAATTCTTTACGCGTCACCTTAAACTGATCAACAACGCATAGCACTGCTGATATAACCAGAACAGAGGACCAAATACACAAAACAAGAGGTGAGTGTAACTTAAAAGTCCATTATATTAAGTATTACGTCTTCTACGGCATGCATGTTACACAGAGGCCTTGTGCTACCGGATTCAGATTGTCTAATCTCCAACAGGATGCAATGAAACAACTTGAGCACTTGGTATCATAGTTGTGAATTTAAAACAAAACAATACTGGTTAAACAATCATGACATAATTTTAAGCAACGAAAATAAAAATAAAAATAAAAATCTTAAAGCAACACTACAAACACGCACATTGAAAGCCTGATTTCAAACATGCAATTAAAAACTTTTTTTTTTTTAAAGTGCCAAGAAAACAGTGTTTGAGATCTGTTTGTTTCCATAAAGAAATATTGGAATTTTGCATGTTTTACCATTTTTACTGTTTAGGTGCGGCCTTGCACGCAGGACCGTTGCGTTCCTCCGAATCACAAGAACAGGAAAGACCAAGCACGCGCTCATGTGCGAAACACCAAAAGATTCTGCGCGTATTTTATCGCGAGATTTCAGAAGTCACGCTTTGTGCGTGTGTGCGCGCCATCTGTTGAAAATGCGTGGAAATGCATGACGCATGGCACAATGAATGGACATCCGGTTTGATGAAAAAAATTATATTATAGGTATTAATAATCATAGGAGGGGATATTGCAGTGTTGTTCTAGCAAATAAAACAAAATATTAAACATTATTGATTCCCATAGGAGGGGAAGTTATAGTGTTGCTGCAGCAAAGAAAATAAAAAAATAAAAATATATATTAAAATGTATTGATCCCAATAGGAGAGATGATTACAGTGTTCCTGTAGCAAATGAAATAAAATAAAAAATTCTAAAAAATATATTAATTACCATAAGAAGGGTCATAAATAATAATAATATACATATATAAAATATAAAAATTATATAATAATAAAAATGATTTGCATTCTATTTTTTAATTATTTTGCATTAAGCATAGTTTTTCCCTGCTGTCCTTGACCCTATCAGAACAGGCAGTTGAGAATACATTTACAATTCACAGAGATGTACACACATAAAATATACACAAAAAATTATAGAATACACAAGAAAAATACAGAAGCATTTTTACAGTTATAGAAAAATACAAAACAATCACATCTGATAGAACAGTACAACAATGTTCTGATTGACCTGCGTATGCAAAACTCTACATGCTGAAAGTATTTAACCGAGAAATCTTACGCTTTTCTATTGCTCTCAAAAAGTATATGCTTTCAGAGTTCTCTAATCTGAATATGCCCAGTGCTGCATATTTAATTTTCCAAGAGAGACCTCTCTTTCTCTCTTTGTTAATGCTGTTGTGAGTGTTTTGGTAGGGACAAACTGGCGAAACACATCTGATACAGAAAACCTTTTAAGTGTTATAACAGGAAACAGCACTGGTTGCACACCCATCCCACCAATAATTATCTGAGAAATGTGCCATAATTTACCACCCACAGCAGTAAATACCAGTGTTGACTTAATATCTATAAGAGAGAATTGAATTTATGACTGTATATCCACATCAGATGGGAATGCAGAGTGGAATGCTTTGAATCATATTATTATACTTTAATTTGTATCCCTTAATAGCTATAGGATAACTGTGCGCTTAATATTTTTAAATGCTCCATTTTAGAGTACTCAAAAAAAAAAAAAAGAAAAAAAAAAAAACATAATTTCAATGATTTAGAATCAATCCACATAAACTATATACCAAGTCTAGAATGCCTACGACCATGTTATGTCAAGTCCTTTTTGCGTCTCTTGTCTCCATGGTCAGGGTAGAGGAGTATATGGAAACATACGTCAGAGATAGTAAATAAGACATCAGCAAGATCCCAGAGTTCCTATAAAGCTTGGCTGCTCTCTGACCACAAACACTCTGCCACAGACACGACCTGCATGCTTTACCAAGGTACATTTGTTTGGCCTATTGTTACTCTCACTCTTTCAGTCTCAATTCTCACTTTTTCTAGAATCCATTTTTTTTGTTTTTTTTTGTAAAAAAAACAAAAGAATCATATCTGTTATGTTTGCTGTGTTTTTTCTATAAGTAAAAATACTCACATTCAAATAAAACTTATCAGGTTAAGATTACACTAATGCTCCTGTGTTATGTCTAATACTTGCTAATTTGTCTAAGTATGTGTCTTTTTCCCCAGTCCATAGTAATGATGCAAGGAGCATTGAAAGGTCTGTTGCTGGTGTGTATTGTTGCCCTGCTGGTTGTGTATGCAGAGGGACACATCGCATTCTTCAGCCCCAAAGAGATGAGAGAGCTCAGGGTGAGAGAACTGCAGACCTTCACCATCTTGACATGCTGAGAGAGTTGTAGATGTGTTTTGTGTCTTGCTTTGCTCTTCATTATATAAAGCAAACTGTTTGGCATCATCTTCAACAGGAAAAGGAAGTTAGGAAGGATGTTGATTCGCGGGCAGAGGCAGGATTGATAGATGAGATGACTCCAGAAGAGGATGTTCTAGAATCGGTGGTGAGCGGAAGGCTCAAATACGAATTGTGCCTGTATTAATTTCTTTACAGAACTAAAATTTTAATTAATTATTTTGTTACTAAATGAACTGAATCAGAAGGAAAAGTAGTGAACAATTACATGCCCAAAGTATGCTATGAGGTGTAATCTAGGAAAAGTGTGGCTACTTCAAAGCAACTAAAATACAAGATAGTTTTGATTAGTTTAACACTTAAACTTCCATTTTATTGCATGGATTTGAAGACTTTATTATTGTAAAAAAAAAAAAAATCAATTATTGTGAAAAGAGTAATAATTAAGAATGTATAGGTGCATCCAAACTTTGGACTTGTTTTGACTGTATGCAAAACGCATGTACAACATGTTTCTGGATCAACATTTTCGTTGGTCCTGCAACCAATGAGATTTTAGAGATGGAATTAGCCATAAGATTAATTTTATGTCAAGGGGGTGGGGTTTCAACAATTTACTAATCCACCAATTTTTTTTATTTTTATTTTAGGGACAGTTTTGGGCAGATTACATGTAATCTGGATTATGTAAACAGATTAATCAAATCCTTGTAATCTGATTACATTATATTCTTAAATGTATGTAATCAGATAACAGCTACATTTTTGTGGATTACATGATTACATTTTTGATTACAAATCAGCCAACAGCAATAACTAGTGTGCAATTTACTGATGATTACAGCAACTAAAACCTGCTGTTTTTAATTTTAAGTAGTGCTGTCAGTCGATTACAATCTTTTAATCGCTCAATTTTTCCGTAGTTAATCACAATTAATCACATATTTTGAAAGTGCTGAAATTTGACTATATATATATTTCTTTTCATGTCAAAATGCATTTGTTTCCTTTTTAGGAAAGAAAACAAAACAATATGTAACAATATAATGCTTTATTAACATTTTCCAAACAAAGCCTTCCACAGTATAAAGATAGAAATGCACTAAAATAGCACCAATTCAAGTAACATTAAACGTTTCCCAAAGTCTAAGTGGGAGTTTGACTAATTAAAATAACTTCCCATAGGATGCATTTTCATTGCATTGGGAATTCAATCTCCTAAACTCTCATCCTCCACAATATTAATCAGCCGGTAGACTATGGCTGTCCGCTTTGCCACAGCAACCGTGAAGCCGTGTTGATGATTTGCATCAGGGCATCAAAGCCAGCATCAAGCGTTCATTTGAACTCCACATGAAAAACACTTGGAAGACAAAAATGTCTCATTCTGCATTTTTGTGATAGTTAAGACTTGACGTGCTTCTGTGGTAATTAAAATGCACCTTACAAAGGCTGAAAAATACTTGTATTTATCACAAGTCCCTTCTGGGCTTGTTTTGTACAACAAATAGCGTTAAGAGCTCCTTTTTCCATCTTCTGATCACTGACATGGAATCGCTGTTGTGTGTTTGTGTTGTGTAGTGTAATGACTCCAGGCATACACATTGCATAGGTTCTGCTTTTCCAACCAGTGTTTATGCTAAATTACGCTTTATTAACGGTAATTGCGTTAATTGTGATTAAGGTACGTTAAACTTTTTTCATTAATCGAATGCATCAACAGGTTAATTTTGACAGCTCTAATTTTAAGTTTACTAATGTTTAATGATTCGTTAATGATCTTAATGGTACATTTAAAATGAATGTTTAGATGTATCAGAACATCCCAGTAATAGTAATAGAAAAATAATCAAATTAGATTACACCAAATGTGTAATCTAAAAGAGTACATTACTGATTTTAGTCTTGGACTTTGTTATCAGTACTGGATTTCTTTTCAGAGGTTATTTTGGGATTTTGGGATTAGGGTTAAGGGTTGGGCTGGGGGTTAGGATCATATTGCGTAGCTGACTGGTTGTGTTTCTCTCTGAAGGACCAGCAAGTTGAAATAGGATTGAAACTCACAGCTAAAAAGGGGAATGTTGGGTCTGTTCTTGGTAAGATGATGCAGGACATCCTGGAGCTAGAGACTGGTAAGCACCATTTAAATCCATCCAATAAAATCTCCCTATATACTTTTTACACATGCATCACTCTAATATTTGTGCTTTATTTCGACAGTGAAATAAGACCTGCATATTTATCAGCTTTGAACGACAATTGCAGCCTGATGATTCAGCACAATTGCAAGCATAACTGTTTTGTCTACAAATGTATAAAGAATTGCAATAAAATGAAGTGCATGTAAATTCAGTTTGTTGTCATCAATTAGTACAAAAAAATTCAAATCGATAATTTCTGTAATCATTTACTCAGCCTCATGTTGTTCCGATCCTGTATGTCTTTCTTTCTTCAGTGGAACACAAAATGAGATGTTAGGGATAATGTTAGCCTCAGTCACAATTTCCCTAGGAACATATGGAAAAAAGATGCAATGAAAGTGAATGGTGACTGATGTTAACATTTTGCATAACCTATTGTGCAGAATTGTTATTTTTGGATAACTATCCCTTTAGGCAATCTAATTTATGCAGTATATTTATATAATTTATAACAGCATACTAAATTCACTGTATGCCTTTTGACCATAAATTTGGCTCCATATTTAAAATGACTTATGTTTTCCTGTATCTTATCTCAGAATCACTTCATTATGTAACATGAACTCTTTGTTTGTATGTGTCCTTTAAAGGATTGTCACATGAACCAACACAAATGTATTGAGAATATGATAGTTCTAGAATATTCTCCAGTTCTTCCTCTCAGCAAAAGTGCTTTTCTGAAAATTTACATGACCGATAAACCACATTTCAATAAAGACTTGATTATTTTTTTTTTACACATTTCAATTTTATAAAATAAATCAATAAATAATAATAATAATTAAAAAAAATATATATCAAACTGAATTAAGCTTTAACAAAATAGCATTTAAAAAATATTTTAAGTTTTATTAATTTAATTTTGTTAAAAATTACACAGTTCAGTTTTTGTTATGAAATTGAAATGCTTAAATTTTTAAATTGGGCTAAAATATATATAATGAATATATAACCCCTGATTTAGCCTGAACTTATACTGCAGGAAGCAGTTGCAAATTTAGTTTTTTACAAATTAATAGTACTGTATTAATACATATTGTCATTTAATATAACAAATGGTTTTGATGAACTCACCTCGACCTTACATTTTATACAAAAAAATGCCTTAAAAGCCTTATGAGACAACTTGTTTTTGTGCAGTCACATAAGGCTTACATGTATGTGTAAGTTGTTTTATGCATATGTGTATGTGAGTTGAATGTTCACAGTGGTCTCACTGTAGGCTACATGATGTCTAGTTGCACTGTAAAAAGTAACCTGCAATTGTCACCTTAAACTATTTCTGTCTGTTTTAAACCTTAAAATGTATTTTGTTGCCTTATGATCTTATGAAGTCAGTGAAATGGATGGAAAGAATAGAATACATGCCTAGATTTTAACATATTTTTTTCCATTGGAGGCTTTAGACTGCATTATATTGCAAAGCCTATTACAGCTGAAAGAGAACATTCATTGAAACCTTTAGCTGTGTCTGTTCACTGTAAAAAATGTTTTGTCAGGTAACCTAAAAATGTGCTTGATGTGGTAACATCTAAATAACTTGTTTTATTCAAATCAGTAATGTTTTAGTAATGTTCAGTAATGTCATGTACAAATAAACTGAGGTAACAATCACAGCTCTCAAATTCCTTCACTCCAAGAGAAGGATCTCTGACAGGAGGTGCTGGTAGAACCAGGGAACAGTCACTGTCAAAGTATTTCCCAGTTATTCCTTCCTATTTGTTTCCTCAGACACTGGCTGCACAGTACATTGTGTTGACCGCTGCCTCTTCAGAGCTCTATGGTGGAGAAATGAAAACACACACATTAACCCTCGGTTACTGTTTGGGTCTTTTTTGACCCACTTGACATTTCTATTTAAAATAAAAAACTCAAATTGATTTGATTAGTCTAAATGGTTGCAAAAAAAAAAAAAAAAAAGGTGACACACATACTGTTCTGGGTCAAATTTGACCCGCCATGAAATGCATGGGTGAGACTTTAACACAGAGCATTTTTATTTATTTGTCAAATAAAATCAATCAATCAGCCACAATACGGTGTGTTCCATATTGTGCTCTGTGTCTGAACACAAACAAATATTTTTGGAAGAATATCTCAGGTCTGTAGGTCCACACAAAGCAAGTGAATGGGGTCCAAAACTTTCAAGCTCCAAAAAATCAGTTTTGGTAAGAACAGACCAAAATGTAACAGATTTTTACTGTACATTTGCCATTGCGTTTCTGTGGCACAATCATGATTCCAAGCTCGATTAAATTTCCTAGTGC
This sequence comes from Myxocyprinus asiaticus, assembly GCF_019703515.2. Taxonomy (NCBI): domain Eukaryota; kingdom Metazoa; phylum Chordata; class Actinopteri; order Cypriniformes; family Catostomidae; genus Myxocyprinus; species Myxocyprinus asiaticus. The sequence continues at coordinate 8,975,258 of NC_059381.1, forward strand.
TTGACACATGCGTAGAGCGCTAGTTGTCACTAGGAAGTGTAATCGAGCTTGAAATCATGATCACCAAGGAGACTGTTAATGTCATGATTTATAGTGAAAAAGGAATTACATTTTGGTCTTTTCTCACCCAAAACCCATTCGGTCGCTTCAGAAGACATGGATTAAACCACTGGAGTCATATGGATTACTTTTATGCTGCCTTTATGTGCTTATTGGAACTTCAAAGTTTTGGTCACCATTCACATTGTAAGGACCTACAGAGCTGAGATATTCTTCTAAAACTACTTTGTTTGTGTTCTGCAGAAGAAAGAAAGTCATACATCTTTCATTTTTGGGTGAACTTTCCCTTTAAGGGAGTTCACATAAAAGTCTTAAAGGCAAAGCAGCAAAAAATGGCCCATTTAATTCAGAAGGTCAGAGAGAGGGTGGGAAATGATCTTAATAAACTAAAATATATATTATTATTACCTTATGAAATAATAAAAGCAAATTATGATATGACACATTGAAATTAGTTTAGTTAGTTTCTCTCACTTTCTCTACCATCCCTTCTCCTTCTTGTCTTTCCCTTACTATTTGCACCTCTGTTTCTTTCTCCCTCTCTCTGATTCTCTCACAGGAGAAAACCACCTCGAAAGGTTACTTTTACCAAAGCAAATTAAATGAAAAGTGCTTTTGTGCATATAAGTTTGCATTGTTCTTCACAGCTTGCAGAAAACTGAGTAATCAAGTAATGCCAAATATAATAATCTAAATCAGTGATGTGGAAAAAAACCCTCTAATCTTGTTAATGTCTAGCCACAACAGCAGAAGAAAGCTCAATGGAAGACATTAAATGTAATGACATTGGCCTTGGACGTGTACCTGTGCCCTGAAGCCTGCGTGCCAACTCATTGGTCCAGATGATGTTGTGCAGCTTGGTGTGGCTCTACACAGTGTGCATAAGGGTTAGATTTTCCCCAAGGAAATGAGAGAAGTCCACCTGCCCTTGCCAGTGATTTGCAGAGGACACATTTACAATGCAAGCTGGGGCGGATTTCTTCAATAGGTCTGCATAACAATTAAAAGAATAATAGGCTTGATAATGCATTATTATTTGAGTGGTACTACTTACAGATGTTAGAATATGCTTTATTGTGCTGGTGAGGGAAATATAAGAACAAACAATGAACAATATATTTTTCACAGCATTTATTAAAGGTTCAATACAAGTTAAGCTCAATGACTTTATTTCTTCTGCTGAACACAAACAAAGATTTCTAGAAGAATATTTCAGCTCTGTAGCTGCTCACAATGCAAGTGAATGGTGGCCAGAATTGTGAAGGTCCAAAAAGCATACAAAGGCAGCGTAAAATTAATCCATAAGACTCCAGTGGTTAAATCCATGTGATATGATATGTTTGGGTGAAAAACAGATCAATATTTAAGTCATTTTTTACAATAAATCTCCACTTTCACTTCCACATTCACATTCTTTGTGCATATCACCACCTACTGGGCAGGGAGGAGAATTTATAGTAAAAAAGGACTTAAATATTTTTCTGCTTCTCTAACACCTATCATACAACTTCTGCAGATATAGATTTAACCACTTAAGTTGTATGGATTACTTTTATGCTGCTTTTTATATGCGTTTTGGAGCTTCAAAATTCTGTCCACCATTCACTTGCATTGTATGGAGCTACAGAGCTGAAATATTCTCCTAAAAATCTTCGTTTTTTAATACTAAGTTTTTATTAATAATAAGATTAATAAAGTGCAGTGCTGATGTATATTGATCGTGAGAGATCAAGAGTTCAAAAGTCTGATTGCTTGGGGGAAGAAGCTGTCATGAAGTTGGCTGGTGCGGGTCCTGATGCTGCGATACCACCTGCCTGATGGTAGCAGTGAGAGCAGCCCATGGCTCGGGTGGCTGGAGTCTCTGATGATCCTCTGAGCTTTTTTCACACACCACCTGGCATATATGTCCTGGAGGGAGGGAAGCTCACCTCCAATGATGTGTCTGGCAGTTCGCACCACACTGTGCAGGGCTTTGCAGTTGTGGGTGGTGCTGTTGCCGTACCAGGCGGAGATGCAGCCAGTCAGGACGCTCTCTGCAGTGCTGGTGTAGAACCGTGAGAGGATGTGGCGGTTCATTCCAAACTTCCTCAGCCGTCTCAGGAAGAAGAGGCGCTGGTGAGCCTTCTTCACAAAGGCCTCAGTGTGGATGGACCATGTGAGTTCCTCAGTGATGTGGACACCCAGGAACTTGAAGCTGCTGACTCTCTCCACTGGTGCTCCATTGATGGTGATGGGGCTGTGTTCTCTTTCTCTACTCCTGAAGTCCACCACAAGCTCCTTTGTCTTACTGACGTTGAGGGAGAGGTTGTGCTCCTGACACCAGCGTATCAGATTGTGCACCTCCTCTCTGTAGGCTGTTTCATCATTGTCAGTGATCAGACCTACCACCGTCGCATCATCAGCAAACTTAATGATGGCATTGGAGCTGTGTGTTGCCACACAGTCATGTGTGTACAGGGAGTACAGGATTGGGCTGAGAACACAGCCCTGTGGGGCTCCAGTGTTGAGGGTCAGTGATGAGATGCTACTGCCCATTATAACCACCTGGTGTCTGCTTGACAGGAAATCCAGGATCCAGCTGCACAGTGAGCTGTTTAAGCCCAGAGCTTCTCATCAAGCTTGGAGGGCACTATGATGTTGAATGCTGAGCTGTAGTCACAAACAGCTTTCTCACATATGTGTTCCTTTTTTCCAGGTGGGAGAGAGCAGTGTGTATTGTAGATGCAATGGCATCATCAGTGGAGCGGTTGTTGCGGTAAGCAAACTGCAATGGGTCCAGTGATGGAGGCAGCACAGAGCAGATGTAATCTCTGATTAGTCTCTCAAAGCATTTGCTGATGATGGGGGTCAGAGCAACAGGACGCCAGTCATTTAAGCAAGTGATTTTGGATTGCTTTGGTACAGGCACAATGGTGGATGTTTTAAAGAATGTGGGGACTACAGACAAAGAGAGGGAAAGGTTGAAAATGTCCATAAAAACACCAGCCAGTTGGTTCGTGCACACTCTGGACCCGCGGCTTTACGGATATTCACCCGTCGGAAGGATCGGGTTACATCCGCTACAGAGACGGAGAGTGAACTAACCTCTGTAGCTCTGGCCATGAGAGCCCTCTCCGTGAGGGCGGTATTATTTCCCTCGAAACGTGCATAAAAAGATATTTAGCTCATCCGGGAGAGAGGCAGCGGTGTTCACGGCGGAGTTTTTATTCCCTTTAAAGTCCATGATGATATTATTTCCCTGCCACATGCTTCTAGATTTGATGGTGTTAAACTGTCCTTCAATCTTGTTCCTGTACTGGCGTTTGGCTGCTCTGATAGTTTTTCAGAGGGCATAACTGGCTTGTTTATGCTCCTCCGCATTCCCGGAATCAAAAGCGGAGGTCTGCGCATTAAGTGCCGCGCGAACATTGCTATTAATCCAAGGTTTCTGGTTCGGGTAGATCCGTATTGTTTTGGTCGGAACAACATCCTCTATGCACTTTCTGATGAAACAAGTGACGCTATCAGCGTAAAGCTCGATGTCCTTATCAGAGGCGGACCGGAACATCTCCCAGTCCACGTGATCAAAACAGTCTTGTAGCATAGAGTCTGATTGGTCCGACTAACACTGGATCGTTCTGAGGGTGGGTGCTTCCTGTTTCAGTTTCTGCCTGTAAGCGGGCAGAAGCAGAAGGGAAGAGTGGTCCGATGGTTCAAAAGTACTATTTATTTCTTTAAAAAGTAAACTACTGAATGCACCTTTTCCAAAAGTCAAAATTTTGACACAAATTTGTTAAACATCTAGACACCATGTTGGTCAGGCAGCTAGACCAGCTAAAACCAGTCTAAACCAACTAAGAATATAGCAAACATCATCATGTCTTTTTTTCAGCATGGGGGCCATCTAATTTCTTCAAATCATAACCATATCAGCATGTTATAAGTAGTGCCCGGTCGGCCGATATTATCGCCCGATATTAGCCTTTCACCGATATATCGGTATCGCCGTATATGTTTACCGATATGCGCAGATATGAAAACATTTTTCAGAACATATAATGCAGAAAACAATGCTTTAGAATTGGTGTCATAACGTAGTTTGTCCAGCAGAGTGCGCTCCGTCTCCATTGTTTACAGAGCTGACTCTGAGCTGACGGTGGCTCTGCAGACAGGGCGGAGTTAAGCAGTGCGGTGTTAAGCGGTGTCTTTTCGGTAAGTTGCTAACTAGTTTGTGAAATACATACTGGAAAGTTAATAAACAATGACCCCATCATTTTCCCTTTTCAGTATAACTAATATAACATTAATCCTGTCCCTGACAACCATGTCACATCTGTTTGCTGTTAGCCAGCTATAGTTTGTCAGTGCAGGAAGTAATGAAAGGTAAACATCAGAGCATCTTCTTGCAGCTCAGCAGACAATGGTGCGGTGGTGGATTGTGTCTGTTGAGTGTTGATTTCATGCTACATTGTTACCTAGTTGGTGAGACGCAATGCTGGAAAGTAATTTTTGGGGGGGGGTTCCCCTTTTTCTCCCAATTTGGAATGCCCAATTCCCAATGTGCTTTTTAAGTCCTCGTGGTCACGCAGTGATTCACCTCAATCCGGGTGCCTATGGGTCTAAGACTGTCAACCCACGCATCTTATCACGTGGCTGGTTGAGCACGTTGCCACGGAGACATAGCATGTGTGGAGGCTTCATGCCATCCACCGCGGCATCCACGCTCAACTCACCACGCGCCCCACTGAGAACGAACCACATTATAGCGACCACGAGGAGGTTACCCCATGTGACTCTACCCTCCCTAGCAACCGGGCCAATTTGGTTGCTTAGGAGACCTGGCTGGAGTCACTCAGCATGCCCTGGGGTCGAATCCCAGGGGTGGTAGCCAGCATCTTTTACCACTGAGCTACCCAGGCACCCACAATGCTGGAAAGTAAATAAATAACGTTCATCTTTTACTCTCTGTGACAACGAGCTTATAGCTAACTAGCTAACCACATAGATACTTTCATTGCTTGTCAGCTGAGTGGAAGCTAATGTGTAAACAGTTTTCAGCAAACTGTTTTGTTCAGGATTCACAGTTTGATACCCCTTTCAACCGAACAATTCCAGTCGTTGCATTTAAAAAATGTAATATTTAAAAGTCTGGTTTTACACCGTTGAAAGTTTCCCCTGAACCTGTATAACAGAATACTGTGCAACACCGCTGCCGCTGTTTTTCTCTTGTCTCGGCAGATGTAAATGCTTCTTGTTTTACAACCTACAATAATTGACTGGCAGTATTAAAATAGTAAGCATTTGACTGATACTAAACAGTAATAGTGATGTTTATTTAGCTATTTATTTTATTTTTATTTATTCTTTATTTTAATGGTCTGCATTTGACTGATACTAAACTGATGTTTATTTAGCTATTTATTGTATTTTTTTTTATTCTTTATTTAAATGGTCAGAATTTGACTGATCCTAAACATGTTTATTTAGCTATTTATTTTATTTTTATTTATTCTTTATTTTAATGGTCAGCATTTGACTGATACTAAACATACAGTACTGATGTTTATTTAGCTATTTATTGTATTTTTTTATTCTTTATTTAAATGGTCAGCAACTGACTGATACTGAACATGCAGTAATGATGTTTTTTTAAGCTATTTATTGTATTTTTATTTATTCTTTATTTTCTCAGTGTTCATTTCTAGAATTTGTTGACAATGTATAATAATAATGTCAAATATTTTTTGATAAAAATATTTGTTTAAGAAAGCAGCCTTCTGAGTACCTTTGCATAGTCATATCGGTGCAAAATCATTGAACAATTCACATAGGGTCTGTTTTCATTCCAGCTCAAAAATGAACTATATCGGCCTAACTATATAGGGTGAAATTCCCCCCTCTAAAATCAGTATTGGTATTGGTCTCAAAAATCCCATATCGGTCGGGCGCTAGTTATAAGCTCCCCACTTAAACACCCATAGTAAAGACATTGCAGTAACCAGCAACTAAACCAAGCAGTCTCACAAAACACAAACTATGAATGTGAAACATATGGAGGGCATTGTCACAAGCCTGCTTGCAAGGTTAACGAGTTTTCCACGACTCTGCGTAAAGAAGAAAACAACTGTGTATTTTGCGCGATTTTTTCCAAATAGCCGCAAGCTCACCATACATGAAAAATAAATAAATTAGTTTATACTTTGAAAGGTGAAAGTGGGATGCATACCTGTGTTAGCTAAGTCACAATCGCAGTTTTCCCCTTTAACTCCAATGGAGAAGCGCGTGGGTCCCACGAACCTTTCCATTGCACGCGTACAATAATGGCCAATATTGCCATCGAAAGCATCCATAACGGATGGGAATATACGTCATTTAATAAGTGCATGTGTCTCTATTAGAATCCCAAATTTGCTTTAAAGAGACAATAATCTCATGAATGCTGCTTACATAGCCTGAGTGATCCTTCTGAATAACAACTGCGCACCGTGCGCGCGCACAGGACAAAGATTATAAATGAACTGTACGTAATTCAAGTCTATCATTCACCATCATTCCCTCCAAAATGCTGTGTCTTAACCTATGAATTCACTTTATCTTGGACAGGCAGAATACATCAACTCAGGTCAGATATAGTTACTTGAGTAGAAGCGTTTAGCGTTTCATTAAAAAAGCTGATGTGGGAATCAGATCCAGTATCAACAGTTGTTTTTATTGTAATAAGTCTCAGCCTAATAGTTTAATGGCCCTACAAACAAGAAAAAAAAAAAAAAGAAAAAAAAGGCAAAACCCATATTTAACTTTCACCATATGTAACTGTTGAAAACATCCTCTGTGGAGTTGGCTGTGAAAGACAGACCCACAATTTGTGTCATTCAGGGGCGTAGATTCTGTGTGATTCTATCAATCGACCCATATTCCATTAGATTACTCAAGGTCAGTAACATATTCTAAATACTTTGGATTACTTCTTCAGCACTGGTAGATTTTTTTCACTTGTTTTGACTATAAAAACTCTGCCAGTACAGTAAGACAAAATACACGTTAAAAATACATTCTCTGAAAAACCTAAATATCTTATGCAGTGTTGTTTCTAAAACAAGATAAATCAAATTGAAGGATTTTTAGACATATTTACAGGAAAACAATATAAAAATTATTATCAAGATAATAATAAGACAATTTTTGCCCTAATATCAAAGGTCAAAAAAAAAATAAAATAAAAAAAATAAAGAAATTAGGATCCAACGTGAATTTTCTTGATAAAAAAATATGATCGTGCCTGGTAACATGGCTAGAAATAACATTTTAGCTTAGCGTAAAGCTGCCAATTTACACAAGGTTTATTTCTATTTCTTCTGCTCCAAAGTTACTTCAAACTTACTTCTCTGTCTGCTCGTATGAATGTAACACATCATAAGGAATTGTTTCACCGCTCTTTGGATCGCATCATTTATATGGATATATTTTTCCATCTGAAAGGAATAAATATTAAATGAAACAAATGACAATGAAATGCAAAGTAATCTCTTCAATAATCAAAATACTTTTTGAATGTAACTGTATTCTAATTATCAATTATTTAAATTGTAACTGTAGTGGAATACAGTTACTTACACTACTGGTCAAAAGTTTTGAAACACTTGACTGAAATGTTTCACATGATCTTAAAAATCTTTTGATCTGAAGGTGTATGCTTAAATGTTTGAAATTAGTTTTGTAGACAAAAATATAATTGTGCCACCATATTAATTTATTTCATTATAAAACTAAAATTTAACAAAAAAAAAATTGAAATTGATGACTTGGACCAAATAATAAAGAAAAGCAGCCAATAAGTGCCCAACATAGATGGGAACTCCTTCAATACTGTTTAAAAAGCATCCCAGGGTGATACCTCAAGAAGTTGGTTGAGAAAATGTCAAGAGTACATGTCTGCAAATTCTAGGCAAAGGATGACTACTTTGAAGATGCTAAAATATAACACAGTTTTGATTTATTTTGGATTTTGTTTAGCCACAACATAATTCCCATAGTTCCATTTATGTTATTCCGTAGTTCTGATGACTTTACTATTATTCTAAAATGTGAAAAAAAAAAAAAAAAAAATTATAATAAAGAATGAGTGTTTCAAAACTTTTGACCGGTAGTGTATATTTTGTATTTTAAATACGTATTCCCGTTACTTTGTATTCCGTTACTCCCCAACCCTGACTGTACATATAAGGGGGGAAAAATTATATTCAAGAAGCTTTATTGGCTAGGCGAATGGGTCTAAATGGCCACAGTCAAAATAAACATAGATAATGATACTATGCACAAAGTTCTGTCTCAAGGACAGTTTGCCGCAGTTCTGAAAGGTTTGTTACATGACATGTCTCTCTGACACACATTCTGTGTTTGATAAACATGTCCTGTTATCTTCTGGTATGACAAAACTCTTTAAGTAAAGGTTAATTTTTAAAACATTTTTGTTGTTAAGTACCAGAAAAGGAATTCTTGAAGTTTTTGGAACCATTACATGAAGACAAAAGGAGGCACATTAAAGGGATAGTTCACCCAAGAATGAAAAGTCTTTTATCATTTACTCACCCTCATGCCATCACAAATCTGTATGACTTTCTTTCTTCTGTGGAACACTGAAGATTTTTAGAAGAATATCTCAGCTCTGTAGGTCCATATAATTCAAGTGAATGGTAGCTCCAAAAATAACATAAAGGAAACATAAAGTAACCCATATGACTCCAGTGGTTAAATCTGTATCTTCAGAAGCAATATGATAGATGTGGGTGAGAAACAGATCCATATTTAAGTCTATTTGTTTTACTCTAAATCTCTACTTTTACTTTTCTGAAAACCACATGTGGTGCCTGTTTAGTTTCTCTTTCCTATCTGAGAGTGAAAGTGAACATTTAGAGTAAAAAAGGGCTAAAATTTCCCTGTCTTGTTTCTACAGAACTCTCTGTGTGATTACAAGACCAAACACATCAACCAACCCACATTCTCTGCACAGATGGACCTGGACAAGTTTACGCAGCTGCTCCAACCTGTGCTGGCGAAACAGACTTTTACTGTAAATTTGATCCTTGAGGAGACCATTTCCCAACCTGACTGACTTTGAGCAGCCCAGTGCATTTCAATGGCTCTTTGGCACTCCACACAATGTGTTCAGTCATCTCTGCTAAGAAAAGTACTTTGTTTCTTCTTACTGTAGCTCTTTCTCTGGAATTCTATAGGGATTTTATAAATAGGAAGACTGTGACGAATTATCTTTCTTGTTAAACAGTCAAATATAATAATAAAAAAGATTTACATTTGATCAGATTTTTCAGTAACCCCTTAAAAAGACCAGTATTCCTGGTCACCAGCATATGTTGTGTTTGGGATTCATGGGATGCTGGTGTGCTGGTGTTAAAGATGATGCATGTAATTTGTTCGCCACTAGTGTCACCAAATGAAATGGCAAAAGTTCAACCAGATTTCCTTCACACTCCCACCATCTTCCATTGGTCTGTCAGAACAGATAGTCCCGCCTCAACTTTATGCCATTGGTTGAACCGATGTTGCCATGTTGGTCTGTTCAAATAAACAGAGCAATTTTTTGAAAGTGCCACAGAGCTACAAATAGCTTACTTAAAGTTGACTCTATGCATATTAAGCTGGAATAATAGAAAGTATTTTAAGCTAAAAAATGACAGAACATAACACAAGTTCATATCAATCACAAGACTGCAATTATGTAGGATTATCTTATCTGCAGTTGATGTTGACAGAACATTTGAAAGTTTAAAAACCTCATGATAATGCTGACAGTGTGTGTTTCTTGCTGCGCTCATTTCCTGTTACCACCCCATAACCTCGGGTTACCAGAGGGTACACGCATGTGCTACAGGGAGGGGCAAGCACTTTATATATATAGACACTTAACTGAACAGGCTGCAATGGAGAGGCAGAAAGGAACTCTATTACAGTCGGAATTTGAATTAGTCAAATTTGCAACAGGAAAACACAAAATAAACAGCAAGTAACAACATAATGGGGGAAGGAAGTATTCAAGGCAATATGGCACCTACAGTGGGATCCATTTTGAGGATTAAAAGTGAATGCATCCGAGTGATTCTGGCAGAGACCCTCTGCACGTTAATCATGATGGTAAGGGGTTGCTTTGTTCTTGAGAATTCATTATGCTGCTTAATATTGAGTAATTTACATTATCATTGCACAAATACTGAAAAATTGTCATCATGTAATGATGCCAAGCTTTGAAAACAATTAATTAGAATATTACTGTTGAGTTGTTGTTTGATTTCTTTTTTGTATCATTAATTCATTCATTCATTCATTCATTCATTCATTCATTCATTCAGATATTTTTATTGGGATGCAGTGGAGCATTGTGTAGGCTACTTGGCACATGCCTATTCACACATATTGCGGTGGTCAGTAGCTTGACATTGCTACCATGAGTGATTTGGATCAGGCCATGTGTTACATTATTCCTTTTCTTTCTTTCTTTTTTTTTTTTTTTTGTTATTAACAATTTTTATTGATTCCATGCAGCAAATCAAATAGACAGAAAATGCAGAATCAAACCACATGAAATCACAACTTTCCCCCCAGAATATTAACCCCCCCACCCCCACCTGACACAAACGAGCACCCCAGTGGTCAAAAGCCAACTGACAAAGACACACATATAGACAATAAAACAGCAGAAAATGTTTGGAAACATAAAAATAAAAAAAAGCCTTCCAAAAAGGCTAAATAGCTGCCCCATTTCCTGATGTACAAATCCAGGTTGCCTAGCCTTCTACATGCCATCTCCTCAAATGCTGCTACCCTGCCCATCTCAGTAGACCACTCATGAAATGAGGGCGCATCAGTTGACTTCCATCCCCTGAGAATTACCTGTCTGCCAATCATCACGCTGGATAGGACCCAGCTTTTTATATATTTATCATCTATATTCAGGACCGCCCCATCACCCAAAATACACAGTCTGGGGCAAAATGAAAATTGAGTGTCCACTACATCACACACAAAGCTCTGAACCCTCAACCAAAACTCTGGATCCCAACACATCCCCAAAAAACATGGGTTGTGTCCCCGTCTTCTGACTGGCATCGCCAGCAGGTGGGAGTGTCTTTAAGACTAAGCTTAAACAATCTAGAGGAGGTCCAATAAAATCAATGCAAAATCTTAAATTGCATCAGACACACCCATGCATCTCTAGATGCAGACTTGATGTTTTTTTAGGATCCTAGCCCACAACCCCCTCCCCCAATGTCAAGTTTAGATCTTTCTCCCATAATCTTTTGAGATAATTCAAAGTTCCATCCCCCAGACTCTGAATTAGCAGGGAGTAATACACTGATGCCTCATGACCCTTCCCAAAAGCAACAATCACCACTCCCAGAGTATCTGCTGCTTTAGGGGGGTGCGTACCACTCCCAAAAACAGTGCAGAGTAGGTGGCGAAGCTGTAAATACTTATAAAACTGAGATCTGGGAATGCCAAAATGTTGAACCAAATTTTCAAAAGGTCTCAATACTCCACCCTCATACAGGTCACCAAGTGCATTAACCCCCCTCACAATCCAGTCTGACCAACAGAAAGGGGACTTATTAATACATAGTTTAGGGTTCCGCCATATGCTCGAGGCAATGTTTAAATAAATATCCGAATTAAACAATCTGGACACTTTTGTCCATATCGAGTGCAAATGCAAAATAACGGGGTGTGACTTTACCTCTCCGGCTAGTTTGATCGAAAGGCTTTGCAGTGGTGAAATAGGGGCAAGAACTTCCTTTTCAATAGAAAACCAGGGAGGGACTCTCTCTGGTGGAAGCGACCAATGAGCCAAATGTCTAAGACCAAATGCATAATAATAAAACAAAATCTTGGGTAGGCCTAACCCACCATTGTCAATCGGCCTATGTAACTTATTGAAATTTAACCTGGGACACTTACCATTCCAAATAAAGGACTTCGATATGCTATCAAATTGCTTGAAATAAGAGAGGGGGACATCTACAGGGAGAGACTGTAGCAGGTAGTTGAATTTTGAAATACAATTCATTTTAATAACATTAACCTTCCCAATCAACGATAAATGTAATGAAGCCCACCTGTCTACATCATTCGAAAACCTCTTTATTAAGGGATCAAAATTAACTCTGACTAAATCAGACAGATTTGCTGGGAATAAAATTCCCAAATACTTAATTCCCTGTTTGGGCCACTGGAAGGCGCCCGGCTGAAAAGCCATTACTGGACAGTACGCTGTCAAAGCCAAAACTTCGGATTTAGACCAATTGACTTTGTATGCTGAGAACTTGGAAAAGGAATTAATAATTCTGTGGAGGCAAGGCATAGATCTAGTAGGATCAGAGACGAATAATAAAATTTCATCTGCGTAAATCTGCCACACCTCCCGAAATCACCCCTGGAAAATCATCCTCCTTTCTTATCGCAGCTGCTAATGGTTCCAGGGCAAGACAGAACAATAATGGGGAAAGAGGGCAACGTGCCCCTATCTAGAGTAAAAAAATCTGAAATTAATCCGTTTATTTGTACTGCTGCTACAGGGTGTCTATAAAGTAGCTTAATGCAACCAATAAAAGTATTCCCGAACCCATACATTTCCAAAATCTTAAAAAGATAATCCCATTCTATCATATCAAATGCCTTTTTGGCGTCAAGTGAGATGGCAGCCACTAGAGTCTGATCATTCGCTACTGACCACATGATTTTATGTCACATTTTATGACAACATTTTTACGTCTAACTGGATCAGGGAAATTGGACGGTAACTTTTACACTCGCTTGGATCTTTGTCCTTTTTAAGAATCAGACTGATCCGGGTTTGTGTCATGGTTGGCGGAAGGTTTCCATTCTTTAATGATTCCGTATAAACTTCTAACAAAAGTGGAGCCAGTTCTGTAGCATAAGATTTGAAAAACTCAGCGGCAAAGCCGTCAGGCCCCAGAGACTTGCCTGTAGGCAGGGCCTTAATTACCTCATCAAACTCCTCCAAGTTTATCTCAGAATCAAAAGAACTCCTTTGCTCAGTCGTCAGTTTAGGAAGATCTAATGGTTCCACAAAGTTCCTACATTATTCCTATTCTTAGAAACATTGGCAAGTAACACTCTTTCCAGCACTGTCAGGTGAACACCAACTGACAATGTTGGAAAGAGTGTTAATGTGTGACTATGTCAAATACAAACACAAGACCAAAGATTGTCCTTACTTTTACACAGCTCTCTGAATTACTTAATTCTGATTGGTCAGTCACAGCATTGGGCAACAGTAGGTCAAAGTGGTTACCATATTTCAGATAATTTCCCCCCAGTGGCCGAAGGTGGAAGTGTTGTTGAATGTATGGGCACGTATCAGGTATGTATAGCTGCAGGCCGGAGATCTCCAAATGGGGGCGGAATCTCCAAAAGAGGGTTGCTAAAAAGTATGGTTGGTACAGCTGATCATTATCGGTAAATTAACCCTTCATGCTAAAAAAAATCTTAAACCACCAGGGCTGGTTTGCCGGTCTTAGCTGGTTTAAGATTGTCTCCCAGCCGGCCAACTGGTTTGAAGTTGTTTTTAAAGATTTCCTGTTTCAGTGACATGCCCAAAATGAAAGTTTTATAACTCCACAAAAACCAAAAAAACAAAGAGGGTCAATTGTTTGGTATCATTTAAAGAAGACTTTTAAACAAAATTTTTAATGATGCAGATTTTGATAAATTATGAGACTCTCAGCCTAAGAAACTGCTGGGAAATCACACACACACACACACACACTTTAGCCAGTTTTTTTCTTTTCTTATTATTTTCTGATTTGACATTACATATCTCTGGGTGTAAATAAGGTGCCTCCGAAAAACTGCTTTTGTTTTGCTCCCAATCATGTCAACTGTAACGACAAAGCAATCAAAAGTAATAGAATTACAAAAATAATTTATCCTAGTTTCCAAAAACATCTCCAAATGTTCAAAAGCCTCTCTAAACAAATAAAACATAATAACTGTACATAAGAACTAATTACACATGCAAATACAACCATCACTAAGGTTATGCTCTCTCTCCAAAGCATACAGGCATGAGTAACAAGATCTCATTCAGTTCCATTCTGTCATTTGAGCCATCATTGAGTTTGTGTCATATGTTTGGTGCCATCTCCTGGTGGCCATACGTAATCAGAGTGAACGATCCTCTCTGCCCATATTTGGATGACTTCCACCTCTGGTTGCAGCGATCTACAGTAAATGCTAATACAACTGGTTTAGAGTTCCATGATGCTGGACAATTTACTACATAATTTCTGATGAAGTCATTTGATCCAGAAAAGCAAACATGTTTTAGCCAGATAGCACTTTATGTGCTGTGTGCACATTGTGCTTCGTGTGGATTATCTAATGAGCTATGCATCCATTTATGTGTTTGGGCTCATTTTAACAGGAATCCCCTACTATAAGTAATGGAATGTGATATTTTATGTTCTGTTTATTTTTCGTGAAGTTATAAGTGAAAATGCGGCTTATAAGCAATACCTGTTTACATGTAACATGTACGTCAAAGACATATACTTAGCTGTTACTTGCTATATTTTTGTCTCTGAGTAAAACAAAAAAAGGCTGATTGTATTCTACTCTTTGAGAGCTTTCCAACGACATATGAGACAAGGCTATTTGATCAGTTTGATGTTTTTATTGATAATATTGCAATAATATGTACAGTGCAAAATTATTAATAAATTATCAAAACAGAACACTTTTGATTTGTCTGCAAATTTTAAAGCACATGTTCAGTTTTGGACATAATGCCTGCATGCACTGTAAAGTACAGATTCTAAGCTTAAAACGATACATTTTGTGTTGGTCAAGAGTGTAGTTATTTATATTCTGATAATTATTTTTTTCTTGGCGGGCATGCTGGTGATCCGAGCTTAAAGGTTTAAGCTGTTTTGTGTGTGTGTGTGTGTGTGTGTGTGTTGAGTTGTTACGGTCACTTCTCAGGTCAAAAACTTAATGAAACTGCTCAAGTATTGAGTTACCGAGTCATTAGCTCAGAGCATTGGCTCTGTTTTGAGAAATGGCTTGCCATTTTGGCAAAGAACTTTAATTAGAATTAGTGAATTAATTGTAATTAGGATTCTAGTTTTAGTTTTCAATGACTCCATTCTCTTGGGTTCACTTGTGGCTTGTGAAACACAGTCTATTATTTAGAGACTGACAGAATGTTATTAAATTCCAGATATTTGGTCTCGGCTCTGTCGCCCAGGTAGTCACAGGAAGTGGGGTATTTGGAGAGTACCTCAGCATAAATGTGGGGTTTGGGCTGGCCGTAGCTATGGGCGTGCACATTGGTGGAAAAGTGTCAGGTAAGACAAAGCCCTCCGTCTAATCCCAAATGCCAAGTCAGTGCCCCATTAAATTGCCGTATTCCAAGATTTTGTCAAGTAATCATGCAAATATGTTTTACCACATAGGAGCTCATATGAATGCAGCTGTTTCATTCACAATGTGTGTGTTTGGCCATTTGCGCTGGAAAATGCTCCCATTATATGTCCTTGCCCAGTTTATGGGTTCCTTCCTTGCCGCTGGGACTATCTTTTCACTTTACTACGGTGAGCAAAAACTCTGCTGTGAAAAAAAAAGATTTTATGATGAAGTAAATACACTGTATATACTAATAGTTATCTTGAATATGTTGAACTTCTTTATGTTCCCCGTTGAAAAGTCACGGAGCCAGACACAAATTACTTGCCAAGAATTAGTGAATTTATTAGTTCTTTTTGTTATCAGACATAGGAGTGAAAGTAAAATTTCTGTTGGAGAGTGGTGTCATAAGATGGTCTCTCCGTCTTTCTCTGAGGATGTTAACTCATACAGGGCATATTTAAATACATCCATAGGAGGAAAAAAAAACGACTTCTTCATTGTTTAAACAGGAATAATATCACATGTTCTAACTCAAATATATACCTTCTTTTAACTTTGTCTTTGATTACCACTTACTCAAAATGAATCATGTACAAAATTGCAGCTGTGTGGAATACCCATAAGACCTTGTGCTTGAATAAATTATGTATGTTTGGTCAAGACAAGGGAACTTATGGAGATATATAATAATTTATATGAAAAAATTCATATAATTTTAATTCTTCTGACTATTGTTGTAGCTGGTTGATAGTTATGATTTGTGTGAAGTCACCATTAGGGGGATTAGTGTTACCTTTGTTGAACTTGGAGCCTGATAAATTGAAGTCATTCTTCTCTACTCAATTGTACTTTAAAAAAGTGCAGATTTATGTGCACTAAGAAGTACTGAGGAGAATCCAATGTGCCATATGGATAACCTAGAGTCCAGTCATAATTTCCCTAATACTGCATAAGATGTGCCATAACCTAATTTAAATAAAAGTTAAGTTTACTTGAAAACTAGTTAACTGCACTTAAATAATTAAGTTCACTTTACTTGAACCAAATAAGTATGTTTACTTAAAAAGCATGCAAACCGATTGACTTAAGAATCTAATTTCAACTAATTAGATTTTGCAGAGTATAGCAGAAAAGATGAAGTACTTTCTACATTGAATAAGTTAAAGCGTGAACTTGAAAATATTAAGTAAATTCTACATTTGTACTAAATTCAAGCATATAAAAATTAATGCTCTAACTTATAAGTAAATATTATTTATTATTGTTTATGTTTACAATGCATCATCACGTACCAATCCTAAAGTACAAAATCATGTCATTTTGAGTACTGATTTGAGTACATTTCACTGGTAAATAAAATAAGTACAGTAAATTTTATTTAACTTTTCTAAGATGATTTTCCCAGCATGCACCATTCTTGAATAATTAATGAGCTTGCATGGTTTCACTGTTTGCATGTTCATTAACATAGTTTTTATTGTAAATTTGGTTTGTTCTGAAGTTAAGTCTTGGTTCTGAAGTTAATTTTCTACTCAAAATTAACCGTTAATGATAAAAAATAAAAATAAATAATAAAAAATAAAATCTGTTGATTGTTAACGTCATCATGTTTTATGCACCAAGTGTTGAAGTCTGCATGCTCTGGATCCTGATACTTTTGTCAGTAATGCAAGGTGATTTTGTCTAATAGACTACATGGCACGCAATAAGCTTCCCTGTGGAAGACTTCCTTATATCATGTGCTACATAGTTAAACGTGTTAACAAGGAAAGTTCAAATGTGAAATGTTCATATAAAATGTTCATTTTAATTTAATTTAATTTTTTTTTAAGAAATTGTAAATCAGATTTATAAGTAAAAGTTACTGATTTAAATGAAATGTTTAAGTTAAATTTCTTACTGTAATCAATATTATGTTATGAAGTTAGGTAAATTTTACCTAATTTTATACCATTACTTAGAAAAAACTGTGAAAACATGTGAAATAAATATTAAGTAAATCTTACAAGACATTTTTTCCAGTTCAGAAAGTCATTTATTACATATCCAGTAAAAAAAAAAAAAAAGAAAAAAAGAAAAAAAAAATTAAACCAGCCTAAGATGGTGTGATAATTTTAGCTGGTTTACACTGGTTTAGGTGGTACCCCAGCCTGATTAGCTTAAAATTGCCCAAAACCCCTTTAAAACCAAGAAAAAGGCCAGCCTGACCAGGTTAGGCTGATCTCAGTCGTGTAGTGTTTGAGATCAAAACATGCTAAAATTTCACTGATCACGTCATTACTGTTTTATAGATGCTATACATCATTACTGTGGGGGCAATTTTACTGTGTCTGGCCCCAAAGCAACAGCTGGGATTTTTGCAACATATCCAGCCCCTTACATCTCAATCTACACTGGATTCTTCGATCAGGTATTAAAAGAAGTATATAAATGCTTTTTTCATTTAGCACTTAAAGGTGTGTGTGTGTGTGTGTGTGTGTATATATATATATATTTTTTTTATTTATTTATTTTTTTTTAATTATTATTATTTTTTTTAAATTATTTTTTATTTTATTTATTTATATCAATGCATTTGATAGCACCATGCTGAGTTTCTGGAATACTATTTTTAAATTTCTAATTTCCTGAAAAGCTGTTGAATATAAAAATATGAGTCTTGACTTTATATATCTGGATCAGGTTCTGGGCACTGCCATGCTGCTGCTGTGTCTGATGGCATTTGCAGATCAAAGAAATCAGCCAGTTGTTCATGGAGGTGAACCTGTGGGTGTCGGGCTCCTGGTGCTTCTGATCGGAATATCTCTGGGGAGCAACAGTGGCTATGCCATCAATCCCACACGAGACCTGGGGCCAAGAGTCTTTACACTGTTGGCAGGTTGGGGCCCTGAGGTGTTTAGGTGAATACAATTCAAAATCGAGCCATAAAAACACTCTTTGATGTGGATTTGGTTTGGGGTTAATGATTTGTAACACCTCCTGCATTTTCAGACTTGAAATCATCTGGTAAGTTTTTAATTTTGTTAAAAAGTCAACAAAAAGAATAGTCACAATACATCTGAACTGAGTATCAGATCAGAACACTTATATGTTTCAAACCTAGTCCTATTGTAGCAGGAACAAAATGTTTATTGGCAAGCCTGATATCTTTTACTTTCACTGTACTTGAATGCAAAACGGAGTTACCTACAGTATATCATACACTAATGTTTTTGACTTGAAGTTAATTACAATTACATAATTTGAATAAATGTAAAACAAGTGTTTAGGCAGGAAAAGGAAAGAATTTTAGAAACTGTCAACCAGAATGTTATAAGCAGGCCCACATGGAATCTGCAGAATCATTCCCCACATTTTCTGCACTGATTTTAGGAAGAATCTGTGCAATTTTGCAGAATGGATTTAAACATTGTAAAATATGATCAATAGAGCTGATAGTTCTATACTCTTATTGGTGAATGGTGACCAAACCTTTCTGAAAGTGAATAGTGGAGATTTATAGAAAAAAGGATTGAAGGATTGATTTTTTTCTCACCCAAAGTGATTGCATCGCTTCAGAAGACATATATTAAACCACTGGATTCGTATGTGCTAATTTTATGCTGCCTTTATGTGATTTTTGGAGCTTCAGAGTTCTGGCCACCATTCATAAATGATTTTTAGGAGGTCTACGGGAACAGCCGATTAGTTATAAGCTATTTTAACTATACAATTATATAATATACATTATATTACAGCTCTGTTTTTTTGCTCTTCTCTTTCTCTCTAGGGCAGGCAATGGCTGGTGGTGGGTACCTCTGGTGGCACCCTTATTTGGAGGAGTGATAGGGGCTTTAATCTACAAAGCTTTTGTAGAGCTACATCACCCTGATCGCAGTGACATAAAGAAACAATCCATAAGGGATCCTGAATGTGTTCCTCTGGATCAGCGCAAGAATATCAGTACAGAGATATGCATGTGAGAGTTCAGTCTTCACAGATCAAGAATGGAATAGGGACCAAAGAAGGGAAGTGTCTCTGTCACAGTGCAGTCAGGCTGTTTCCAGACCAAATATGAGACAGGCCAATATGGATGAGAATATGTGTATGACAGGCTTCTGGATGTCTTATGAATGGTTCATTTAAGCCATAGAGAACCTTGATCCCTCTGAGCTATAGAGGAATAAGCTACTGAAGAATCTCAGGGCATCAGTTAAGTGTCCAAAAGATAAGTTTTGTAAGTAAGAATCTTTTCCATACATTGACAGTTCAATAGTGACCACAACTGACAAGCTCCAAAAAGACACAACAAAAGTACAATTAAAGTATCATAACCTGTATTTCTTTACGATACATGCGAGAACCAATGCCATTTGGCATTAATGATTTTTTTAAAATATAAATGTGGACAAAGAAATTTCAGAGCTTTGACATGGGTAAAACAATTGTTTGGCTTCAGAAGACTTGGAATATAGTACATGAATCGTATGGACAACATTAATGGTGCATTTATGGTGTGTTTGTGAAAGAGCAGTGTGAACATTAATCAAAAATTCTACTTTTGTGTTCCTCCACAGAAAAAAACTGCATTGATATGAGAGTGAATAAATAATGACCATATGTTCCTTTTTGGGTGAACTATTCCTTTAAGATCAGTCCAATCTATAAATTAAAAAATAAACATGAATCAACAGAGGCATGAGGCACCTGTATACTGTATATCTGATTTAAGGAAATCTTTAAAAGCTATGTGCACACACACCCATTTATGGGCACCAACTCTTGAACATAATAACTTAAGAATAAAAGCCCAGCATGAGCTATCAGTACAACATGCTTGTACGAGAGAACATTCTATGGGCATTTGATGGTGCGGTGGGGTCATCGTTTAGTCATGCTGTGTCTCCAGACCCCCTGTCCTTTGGCTGTGCTCCCTCCACTGGCTGGCATCTGTGCTGGCAGCTTCTTCTTAGGAGTGGGAGGCTTGGCCTTGCCACAGAATGCCTTGGCTGGGTCCAGTTTGTTCAGTGAAGGTTCACTGGCTGTATCAAGATGGTGGTCGCCATGGAACGTCAGTGGTTGGTACAGGGCAGCCCATTGCTGGATCAAGAGATCATTAAAATGGAATGTAAAAAGACAACAGGTCTGTGTTTGTAGCAGTAGATAGCAATCTGATGCTTTGGAGATAATTTAAAGAAGCCTTCAAATGTGTTTAAAACAGATCATTTAAAGTCAACATGAAAAAGCATTTACAGCCTATTTTTACTTCCGTAATGTGATGCATTTATTAGTGAAACAGGATATACAATGAGAAACAAATGTAGGGCAGGACTTGATTCTATCCATCTGGATTTGATTGGATTGTCAAAAGTGAATGTTCCATATAAGAATGGAGCCAAATAGGGTCAAGTTTGAGTTCATGTTGAAGTCAATGTCAATAAAGTAGATGCTATGATGTTCTGATGTTCATTCATGTTTCTTTTTTCGTGCTACAAGAAAGAGAATTGTGCCTGCTCTGTTTGAATGGCCAGCTACCACAATCTGTCACACCCACCATTTCTGAGCATGAATACAATATTTATTGTTTGAATTTCGAGATAGAAGTGACATTATTTGAAAGCTGAGGCTAAAATAGTGTTTCTCCAAAAAACTACATATGACTTAAATAATGGAGCACGCTACAGTTGATGTCCTGTGCTTTCAGTCAGCGTTTTGTGTGTGTGTGTGTGTGTGTGTGTGTGTGTGTGTCATGACACCTGTCTACAAACAAATGGCAAGCGCTTCTGGACATAATTTCTCAAAATAAAAGTCCCACATTGAACTAATTTTGAAATTGATACAGCATGAATTAATGTAAAACTAAAATACACATTTTACAACACACATTATTTTAGGATATCCCACAAAATGTTGAAATCAACTTTATATGCTTTAAAAAAAATTACGATGAATTTTAATATCAGCTACTACGCAGTCTATATGCAATTTGGAACAAAAGACAACTATTTTTGTGATATCTGGGAAAGATAGTCCTTTTTTATTCCAATAAACTTCAGTTTATTTGGGCAGTGGGGTTCTGATGTTCGGCAGACTGCAATGACGTCATCATAGGATTATCATATGCATATCACATTTTCCAACACCTTACCTCAGGAAGCTAAAGGTAATTAATTTCAAATGTAACTATTGCTCTGTGGAAAAAAAAGTGTTTCAAAAACATTTTACATTTTTGCGATTATTAACTTAGATTTAAAGGAATTTTCTGGCCCCTTCTTTATTTAAAAAAAAAAGAAGCAAAAATAATTATGATTACAGTGAGGCACTTACAATGAAAGTGAATGGGGCCAGTCTATAAATGCTAAAATACCCATAGTTTCAAAGTATAGCAGCAAGATGTAAGCAATATAAGAGGAACATGATTTTATTGAGATAAAATTGCTTATATCCACTTCAATGTCCTGTCAACAAAACCCTGTAATCCCGATATTGGATACAACTTTCCACAGATAAGATTAATAAGAGATTTTATCACACTAAAATCATGTTAACATGTATAATGTTTACATTTTATGACTATAATTTTGAAACTATATGTATTTAGCATTTATGAACTGGCCCCATTTATTTCCACTGTAAGTGCCTCACTGTAACCGCTTTTTATTAATAAACGAGGGGCGAGTGAAAATGAATTTTTGTGGTAATCAACATTATGCCACAAATCATATTGATTGAGCTTAACTTGTATTAAACCTGGAATATTTCTTTAATAAAAATGAAAAGAGTTCATAGACTACAGTTAATGGAAAAAACTGTAATAACTAAATTATTATAATAAATATATACAAGAAGGGACTTGCTAATATCTACTTAGATAGGATTTTCTCACCTTAGCTTGTGGGCTGGGGCTGTACGGAGTGAAATTATACTGCCACTCTGGCAGCCCCAGATGATTGATAATAAGCCGGTAGTAAGAAGTGAAGGAGGGGGTGAGATAGTGCCAAAAAAGAGACAGGTCCAAGAACCACACCTAACACTGCTGGGCTATTACACCTACACAGAACCAGCCAGCAGACACAGAGTACAGAAACAGCCCAGATGGTAGATTATAATGATATAAACTTTTTGTATACCAACTCATTGTATCCTCCTGAATTTTGTGACGGATCCATAATCACCTGAAGTGCAGCTCTTGTAAACAAGTCAGACTTTGCCATTCCCATTGCAGGCGTCCAGTTCAAAGAAAAATAACTTCTCAAAAGATCAAATAATGTGTGTAATCTATACAAAAATTTTACTGAATTAAAATGCCCCAAGATGTCAGAAAAACTAAGGAAGGTGCATTGTGGAGGGAATATACACTTAACTGAAGCAGATGATTTAACTGAGCAATACTGTTGATCACCATGCAACCCACTGGATCTACTTCATCTGTAATACACTAATCATTTATGGGTGGGCTACATATTATTAAAAAACAATATCATTCATTAATGTTTTGAAGAAAAATACTGATCATCTCTGAAAATGCATCAAAATAGGCTTCAAAAATAAGTCTCACTTTCCAGTTTAGAGTTCCAGGAAAGCATGAAGCCATCTGTCGTGAGATAGAAATCTCTGAGATCTTCAGGCAAAGCACAATTGTTTTTCTGGCAGATACACAAGAATAACACACCTGGTGTAAACCTATGCACATTTTCAAGTCAAGTCATTTTTTATTGGTAAAGCACTTTTAAAAATGCACACAATTTCAAAGCAGCTTTACAGAAAGTCATAATGTCTTTAAGCCCCCAGTGAGCAAGCTAAATGCGACTGTGGCAAGAAAACTCCAAAAGATGTTTAGTTAGTGGAGAGAAAAAACCTTGAGATGGGGGAGCCCATCCTCCTCTGGCTTTACGATAAAAGTATATATGCCAGTATAAATTAGTTATATAAAATAATGTGTGTTATACAAGTCATGTGTTAATTAAGTAGATCAAGTGATGGAATTTTTCAATATATTAGTAAGGCAATGTTTCAAACTAATGATTATTAAATTATAAAGATAATGATTTGGAGTCTTTGAAGTTCATCCATTGACTATTGTCTGCAGGGATGCAGTCAGTGGTTGATGAAGTGTCTTTTGCTGTTTGGCTGGTATAGGCTTTAGTTGTCAGTAGTGTTGCCATCTGTCCAGGATTGTCCAAGATCGTCCTGGGACGCAAAATGTCCTGGAATTTCAATATTTTCCAGAAGCGTTCACACATGAACCCTTGTTTATAAGCACACTATGCAAGGAGGACAATCAAACACATTCTTATATGAATCATAAGAAAGTCTGATTTATTTTAGCAAACTTGTTTGTTTGGATGATTGAGATTTGTCACTTTTGTGCAAACAATCCTTTAAACTTTAGTCTACTTACTATACTGCTTTAATGTTCTGAAAAACATGTCCAAAAAGGGGAAGTCCTTCCTATTACTGTAAGAACTCTTAGGTTCCTAATGCCTGAACTCAAAAGAAAAGAAAAAGCCTATTTTTAAGATTTAAGCATTTCAATTTAATAAAACATTTCCATCAAATTGAATTTTGTGATCTATAACTAATTTAAATTAGTAGAAATATCTAACAATGTTTTTTATTTTATTTTTTTTTTTTACGTAATTTTATTTAAAAATAACTCAATTCAACTTGATGGAAATTTGTTATAAAATTGAAACGCACAAATATTCAGAATGCGTACTGTAAATCTTGAATAGGCTATGCTTTTTAAGTAAATGTTTATGTACATTTATTTTGATTTCCTTTGGTTTAAATATAATTTAAAA
Organism: Myxocyprinus asiaticus; assembly: GCF_019703515.2. NCBI lineage: Eukaryota > Metazoa > Chordata > Actinopteri > Cypriniformes > Catostomidae > Myxocyprinus > Myxocyprinus asiaticus. The sequence goes on from NC_059381.1 coordinate 8,999,518, forward strand.
AACAAAAATTTTTTTTACTTTATACATAACTTTATAATAATTTATACAAACATATTTATATATTTTAAAATATTTAAATGTTCAGTGTTAACCATAAACTCAAGAAAATTGCTTAGGGCCAAAATAAGTAAATAATATGTTAAACCTGTACAAAAAAATAAAAAATAAAATAAAATAAAATAAAATAAAAAAATAAAATTAATAACAAAATTTCATCAAATTGAGTTGAGTAATCTTTTACTAAATTAAAACAAAAACTTAATATTTTACATTTTATTTAATTTTGTTAAAAATCACTCAATTTATTTTTGATGGAATTTTGTTGTGAAATTGAATCTGAATTATATGCTATGCAGTAATTTCCATATCAATCAAGGAGTATACAATCATAAATAATATTATTTGTTTCTTGTATGATGGCCAGCAATACGTTTTTCGGTCATTGATCAGGTGTCCAGGAATTTTACAGGGCCAAGGTAGCAACCCTAGTCAGTAGTTTATTGACCAGTTTATTATTCCGTTTTAAGAGACTGGAAATATTCTTTGTAATATCAAAACACCTTCATTACTGCTCCCAGGACAGAAAGCATCGTTTTTCTGCTGGGGCTTTCTCATCCAGTACGTCTGAAAGACTCTCTGTCAAACAGGACATGAGAAATCACAATAATGCAATGAAAATTACTTTATATTCAAGAGGAAAATATTTTCTATTCAGAAAAAGGTAATCATACTTGAGCTAGTGTGCATTAATGCTTAGGCGGCAATTATTATAATAATTGACATGAAACGTTGTGCACCCGCCCAAAACTCGAATTATGCATCTACAAATCCCTTGAAGATCTTGTCATCTCTTGCATCCTCTGTGTCGAAATAATTCACACATTTATATCACTGATAAAGCTGCTGCATTGTCACGCCGACGGATGCTGCTGAGGTGTCCAAGTACGCAGAACCAAAACATTGCGGTTCCCCACTCCTATTGGTTAGAAAAATGACAGATGAGTAATGGGACCAGTAATATTCTTAGTAGGCGTGAGCAGGGTGTTAAAGTCAACCAATCACACTCACGGGCGATGGAAAAGAGGAGGAGCTCCGGGGCGTCATATGGAAGTCGCGGTTGTTTCAGTATGGCGGCGGTTGCTGAGGGCGCAACTGGTAATGGATTTTACTGGATTTGTGACAGTATCCTTACATTTCTTCGCATTATTTGGTTCCATGTATCTGTGTAAATGTGTTTGAAGACATGTTATAGTAGAACAACTTTGGTTTAACAAGTATAAACCTCTCTCTAGATGATAAAAGTGTCACTGGTCAGTTTGGATTAGAGAGAGCGGGTTTAGCACCGCGTTAAAGATAGTTTGGCTATAAATCCGCTATGCGCTGTCGTAGACATGTAAATAATGTTGCATGTGATTCTTCGTGATTTGTGAATTCGTATGACATCATCCTCCGCTCCGCAATCAGTCATTTAAATTTTACGACTCTTCATTTTCTTATCCAAATAGCTTCAAAAGTTGAACACAGAAGACTGAAGCCCCTCTCATCGTGACCAGTCTGATTTGTGAATTTTTTCACAGCAGTTTGTTTTCCTGTCAACTCTTTTTAAGTCCAATAAGTAAACACGCAGTCTGGGTTCATATAAAATTCCCTTGTATTAGAGCCAGATTTGTGAAACCTTTCACAATCATTTTTGGTAGCGTTTGATTGCGTCTTACAGCTTTGCCTTGTGTAATAATCCTTTGCCTTGTGTAATAATTACAATATAGGCTGTGTCAATGGATAAAGCCATCAGAGAAATCTGCTTAAAATTCTAAAAACTGAACACATAGACGGGTTATTAGTAGGCTCAAATAAACCTTCATGATTTGTGAATTTATTCACAGATCAGTTTTTGTCTCTTAACCCTTTTTTGAGTTCTGTAGTCAACAGTTTACCTGAAAAATCAGTGTTATAGGCTTAGTGTTATATTTGCTCTGTGTCCCATTCATTTCCTATGGTGGGTCAAAAATGACCTGCAACACCATGAGTGTTACTTTTTTGTCACAGGGCTAAACTCATCAAATCCATTCCAGTGTTGTTTTTTTTTTTTTTTTTTGTTTTTTTGTGAGTTCAGATGGCAAATGAAAAAAAGTAACCAAGCCTTGGCCCACTGAGATGAATTAAACCATTTTTATTAAAGAAACCAAAACTGGTCAAAAATAACCCGAACACCACACAAGGGTTAAATAAAATGACTAGCTAGTTGACATATCATCCATATCAAAATGTTATTTGTCAACAACAAACCAAAGCCATCAAGCTGAGTCAAATCAATCTCTGAAATTTTTCACAAATCCAGTTTTGTGTGAAACTATTGTTTTTCCATCATAATTATCATGTGTTTACAGAATGTGCCGTCTCAAAGCCTATAACACTGATTTTTCAGGAAAACTGTTGACTACAGAACTCAAAAAAGGGTTAAGAGACAAAAACTGATCTGTGAAGAGCACTTATTTTCACCTCCTTGGCTCATGGACTTAAAAAGAGTTGACAGGAAAACAAACTGCTGTGAAAAAATTCACAAATCAGACTGGTCACGATGAGAGTGGCTTCAGTCTTCTAGGTGTTCAACTTTTGAAGCTATTTGGATAAGAAAATGAAGAGTTGTAAAATTTAAATGACCGATTGCAGAGTGGAGGATGATGTCATACGAATTCACAAATCATGAAGAATCACATGCGACATTATTTACATGTATACGACAGTGCATAGCGGATTTATAGCCAATCGAAGTCTGAATTTCAAACTCCAAACTATCTTTACCATGGTGCTATTAGCTTGTTAGTGGATTATCATTGTCAGTTTAACTTGTATTGTACTGAACAATAGTTGTAATACACTAAACGGCTGTTGTGCTGTACTAAACTATATTTGTACTGTACAAAACAGCAGTTATACTAGAGGGGATTCTCACGAAACCTATCAAGAAAATGTCCTGGTCATATTTAACCCCAAATTTAATACAACATATACAGTATGCAGTTATATTTTGCATAAAGAAAATGTCTACCATTTAAGACCATTGAGATTTTTTTTTTTTTTGCATTGTAAAATGTGTATAACTATTAAAAGAGTAATGCCACAATGTAAATGTTTTATTTTTGTTTTGGAGTACAATAGGACCAGGACATTTTCTTGATAGGTTTCATGAGAATTACTCACTATTGTGAAGGTAATTTCTACTGCAGTGAACTACGAATCTACAATATTACAGTGGACTGCAAGTATGCTTCACTAAAATGTCCTTGTATACTGCAGTATACTTCTTCAGTGCTGAGTTCAGTACTTCAGTACTACAGTTAAAGGCATATTAACTTTGGTGTACAGTTATCTACAGTCATTGTGAAGCACAGAACCGTCATTGTACTACAAGGAACTCGATTTTTACAGCATATATTGCAGTAGAACTGTAATACTGCAGTTCATTTTTGTAAGGTGTGAGCTGCTGTTTTTGTAAATATGTTTTGGACTGTCATCTGATAAACCCTCTTTAATAACGGTTAGTTAGTTAGATTTCCTCTTACTGCTTGTGTACCCTTTGTTCCTCAAGCATTTAAAATGTCATGGGTCATTATTTTTATTTTTTTTGTATATGTAAATGACAAGATCAATGGTCTTTTTGTTTTCTGTGTGGACTCACTCAGACATTTCTGCATTATTTTCCTTAACTTGCATAGAATCAGATGAAGAGCAGCCCACAGTTTTAGTTACAGGTAAGACATAAATACATATTTTTGTAGACAGTGGCTGACAAATCCTTAACTCTGACAACCTGTTGATCGTTCTTTGTCTAGTGATTGATATTTGAAAGCTGAAGTTTTTTTCATCTTTGGTGAAACACTGATCTTACACTACACTTACTTTATATCGTTTTAGGATTTTGTGTGCTTTAAATAGATTATGGTACCTTTTTATTCTAAGAGTGTTCTGTTATCTCTCTTTCTCTCTTAGGAATGAGCATGAACATGGGTCTGAAGTTTGACTCTTCAAATAATACAGAGGGAAGGATTAAAAGGAAATCTGGCAGCATTGATAAAAGTGGAAAGAATGCAAAGGCAATGCAAAGTGCTGAGACATTCATTGGAAAAGCTTCAGCTCAGAAACTTTCATCTACCGTAGCCAAATCAAAAACCATTACACCTGCACCAGAACCAGCACTGGCTCCTTTTACTACAGCCCAGGTGAGCATTGACTTTCTTAAACTGAATATTTACAGTGCTTGAGAGGTAAAATCCCTCTTACTACTAGTATTACTTCTCATACTTTTATACAGTTAAGTGATCTCTTTGTTTTGATGATAGTTGCAGCTTTAGGTGTACTTCATGTTTTGGTTTTAATCTTTATATGTTTGAAAGAATTCATTTAGGATTATAGTTTTAAAGTGTTTCTTTGACTTATCCTGACAAAATGTTCACAATTCTGAATCTAGCTGCCGGTGATGATGTTATTGTAATATTTGTGTACTGAAATGGGGTTGGTCTTTATCAAGCATCACCTTGCAAGTACTGGTATTTCAATGAAATGCAAATTATTTTTGTTTGTCTTTGATAATCATACATTGTTGTCTGTTCTGGTTTGAAATTAATGACTCTTCACAATTTCTTATATAGTGGCAAGAAAAAGTATGTGAACCCTTAGGAATTACCTGCATTTATGTATAAATTTGTCTTCAAATATGGTTTGATCTTCATCTAAGTTACAATAATAAACAAACACAATCTGTTTTCATTAATAATACACAAATTATTGTATTGTTGTACAAGTTGAATACATCATTCAAACATTCACAGTGTGGGTTGGAAAAAGTATGTTAACCCCTAGGCTGATGACATCAACAAAAGCTGAGTAGAGTCAGGAGTTGGCATACCTGGCATCCAATTAATGAAACATGATTGGAGGTGTGGGTTAGAGCTACTTTGACTTATAAAAAACACTCAAACATTTTGAGTTTGCTATTCACAAGAAGCATCTGCTGACATGGACCATTCCTCACAAAAAAGAGATCTCTGCGATCAAGAATGTTGCTTTGCATAAAGCTGGAAAGGGTTACAAAGTGAGCTTAGATATTTATCTGTCTACTTTTAGACAAACTGTCTATAAATGGAGATGATTTAGTACTGCTGCTACTCTCCCTAGAAGTGGCTGTCCAGCCAAGATGTTCACACTGCAGAATGCTCAATGAGGTAAAAAAGAACCTAGATTGATAGCTAAAGACTTGAAGGAATCATTAACATCTCTTTTCATGAGTTTACTTTATGGAAAACATTAAACAGGTACGAAGGAAGCCGCTGCTTTCAAACAAAAACATTGCTGGGTGCCTGAAGTTTGCCAAAAGCCACTTGACACTCCACAGTGCTACTGGGAAAATGTTTTGTGGACTGATAAAACTAAGGTTGAATTGTTTGGGAAGAACAAGCAGCACACATATGGCATAAAAAGGGACTGCATACCAACATGAAAACATCATATGGTGAAGTACGGTGGAGGGAGCATCATGATTTGGGGCTGCTTTGCTGCTTTGGGGCCTGGACCGCTTGCCATCATTGAGGGAAAAATGAATTCCCAAGTTCATCAAGATATCCTACAGGAAAATGTCATGGTGGCTGTGCACCAGCTGAAGCTCAGTAGAAGTTGGGCGATGATGCAGGACAATGACCCTAAACATTGAAGTAAACGCACTACAGAATGGCTTAAATAAAGGAAATCCAACTTTTTGAGTGGCCCAGTGAAAACCCAGACATTAACCAGACCTCAAGAGAGCCATCACATCAGACATCCTAAGAATATGAATGATTCTGTAAAGAAGAATGGTCCAAAATTCCTTCTGAACGTTGTGCAGGTCTAATACGCAGTTACCAGAAATGCTTGGTTTAGGTTATTGCTGCCAAAGGAGTATCGACCAGTTATTAAATCCTAGGGTTCACTTACGTTTTTCATAGTACTGTGAATGTTTAATGGAATGTGTTCAATAAAGACATGAAAGATTATAATTGTTTGTGTGTTGTAAGCTTAAGCACATTGAGTTTGTCTATACTTGTGACTTTGATGAAGATGAGATTCCATTTTATGACCAATTAATGAAGAAAACCAACAAATTCCAAATTCTTGCCACTTTATGTAGATGTGTTGATGAAATTGACTTTAAGTGTTTGTTCTCAACTGTAGGCAGTCATCAACATTGCCCAAGCCAAAAGTAAGCCATCACTGAAGGATCTCTGCCCAGAGGACAAACGTCGGATTGCCAATCTCATTCAGGAACTGGCAAGGTAAAGCCCTATGATACATTTTTACCCTGAATGCACGATCACAGTAGCCCTCCAGCCAATGTGCTTCTCTGCGCATAGTGATACAACTGTGTATCTGACATGAAGTCGTTTGTGTGTTTCTGCACAGAGTGAGTGAAGAAAAGGAAGAATCTGTACAGAAGCTCAGGGATGAACAGGAGACCTTTGAGAATAAAATCCAACAGCTAGAGCAACAAAACCAACTCATCGTACAAGAGAGAGAAAGTATCCTTATACAACACACATAGAAGCTATAAAAAACTCTCTGGTCAACCAGAACCTTTAAAGTATATTTACATTTCCTGAAGGAAATACCAGTGCTTGCAAGGCAGGAAAATAATAGGAAAGAAAAAGAATTAGAGAGAAGTTTTTGGTAAGCTTTGGTATTAGGTTTTGGTTCTTCATAAATGAAATGCTGCAACAGAGCTGCTTTGCCGTAATCTTGACACTGTGTATCTAGAATCAGCAAGCAACATTCTTTGCAGTCTAAAAGTAGCTGTATGGTTAAATAGATGCAAGAAAGGAAAGACCAATCACAATTCAGTTTGCAAATACTGTAGATGTAAGAAAGAAGCCAGTCAGAATCATGTATGTAAATATTATGATGACATCGTTGGGAGTCATTGGGATGTTTTTAACATTTAATCTTAAAGAAGTAGTTCACTCAAAAATGATAATTCTGTCATAATTTACTCACCCTCATGTCATTCCAAACCCATATGACTTTCTTTCGTATGCAGAAAACAAAAGGAAAAATTTTGGTGAATATCCCAGTCCGTCTTTTCAATACAGTGACAGTTGAGCACTAGGGCTGGGCGATATGACGCTGTAATTGGATATCGACAATATCTGACAAATATCCCAAATTCCATTTGCGAGAGTCTTTGAAAGACAATGATTGACAATATCTGGAAATGACAAAACCATGGAGCTAGGAAATCGGCAAATATGTGCGAGCTGCAAGCTGCGATGCGATCGTTTGTATTCCGCGACTGCTATCGGGTCCTTGAATAATGCATAACATACGAGGTGCCCTACACATACTGCATAATAAGCGTATAGGGAGTGGCGGTACTGAGTCTAGGGTATGAAATTAGCTCCCTCCACATATTCCAAGTGTTCTGGAATACGATAGGTTTTCGTGAGAAGCAACCTGAAATCCCTTGACGGGTTCTTGCTCGCCAAAACCTATCGGATGCTTCAGAAAACTTGTAATATGACACTAGATGCATGGACTACTATTACGATACCTTTGGGTTTAAGTCTTAAAGTGATTCACTATCAACTGCCATTGTCTTGAAAAGACAGACCAGAATACTCATTAAAATTTCTCATTTTATTTTAAGGATTGGTGCCCCCCCCAAGCTGATGGCGTCCCTAGGTGACCGCCTAGTTCGCTTATGCCTAGAAAAGGCCATGAGTGTAAGAAAAGTCTTCTCCCAATTTCAAGCATAACCAGTGCACTGTGTTTGTGTTTTGTGGCTCAGGGTTGGTTTAAACTGACAGTGATAGATTCATCATTTTTATTGCTATACTCTTGTCAGTGAGCTGTCACCCTTCCTGGCAATATTTATTTAAAATCATAGACACTTATGGTTGTGTGAGTAATTCAAATAGACTCTACTGAAGCATGAAATGTGGTGCCTCAAATCTCAGTCCACTCATTGGAGATGTGCCACTCGAAAGTATTTTGTGTTTTAGACCAACAGGGGGCAGTGTTGCCTAAGCACCGGATGCTTGTGCAGCCTTCTCGTGACTGCTGTAGGAGAAATATTACCACAGGACGTCATTGAAATGCTTTTGAATTACACCCATGTTTGAAGGGGTGAGGATTTACTTTCTTTACCCCTAAATGTCCTGCATGGGTTGACTTGCTGTTTTGCTCTACACTTGCATTGAAGTGTATTTATAGATGAAAGAGTCCTGCTTTATTTACAGCATGATTGTGTGAATTCTAACGTAACACAGTGTGCTGTCTCTTTGTTGTTTGTCTACATTTTAAAATGACCTATTTTAGATGCCAGGTTTTGTGCTCGGGGATTGGACTTGTCCTTGGTTTGGGTCGGGATGCTTTTAATTTTAGTTTGAAATTGAAAGAGCTGGTGCTGATCACATGATGGCCGGCAATGGCGTGGGTTTCTTCTCGTGCCAACCTGTCATCTGGCTGGCACATCACAAACTTCTCGCAGTTCAGATGCACCCTTTTTTCCCTCAGAGCTCTGCCAGATTTGGTGATCCTACTTTGGTTAAAAGACATGGCGAACCATCAGTTTTGCCCAACACTGTGAAATATGAAGAGTAATCACAGGCTGCTAAATTGCAAATTTGGCAGGATGGCTCCGAAATTACGTGAGCTCAACCCAATTAAATGCACTCTGCTGTCTGGCATTTCCACTAAAATTCTAAACAACATTAGAGAGAGATTGTAGCCCAAGACAAACTGTATGAAAGCCCCCTACGGAGACAGGCAGTCTCTAAAGGTATCAGACAGATGCTGGCTCACAGAGCTGTTCTTAAAGGTTAGGAGGGAAGCAAATAGACAAACTGACTTACGGAGGTTTGTATTGAAAAATCTTTTGCGCAATCGTCCCTATCTCATCTGCCAAGATCATGATTATCAAGAGGAAATATCTCATCATCTGTTCAATAGTAGGAGGAAAAAAAATTATAAGTTACATTCGGTGCGTAGGAAGAATTTGAAGCTCGTGTACAGAATAAAATTAGAATTTTCTCAAGCCTGTCTTTGGCATTCAACACCACGTCTCTGAACAGTAGATTCCATTACAGAGAAGCTTACAATCTTTGTTCTTCACAAGGAATTTACATCAAGAAGCATGGAAGACACAAAGGAGAAGTTGAACGCATTCATCAATATCATTAATCTTATTGAAGTTTGCATGCTCGTTTTTCTTAACGCTGCGAATGGATCAGAGCAGCAGAAGACCTTTTGTAATAGTTTGTTTTGACTAGTTCCGAGTATCCTGGCTGCTTTCTTAGGTGGGGTAAAAACCTCCACTGAAATACCACTTCATTACAAACCCACCACACTCATATTGTTTACAAGCAATTACCTTCCCAGACATACAAATAATTGGAAGTAATAAACCTCATACTTGCAGTAAATGAAGTCTCATGATATATAAATAATCAAGACATCAGTGGGTTCATGACTCATTTTTGCTGTTATTTAAATTGAAGCGTGCGGTTGTGTAAACTGTCCTCCTATCGATTTACATCACAACCTACTCGCACACACACACACACACACACACACACACACAAAGACTATTTGCCCAAGATGCACGAGGCCTGTAAAATATTGTCTTCGGCACGATTTTGTTCTACCTTGAGGTGGATTTCATTATTTTATTTCTGCGCAGGCTGACAGGGGAGTGAATCATGTTGACAGTGCCTGTCTGAAATATCGAATGCAAACTCTGATTTTGTGTATTTTTGGATGGGGGTGGAGACACCATGCCTGCAGCTTTCTTTTCTCCTGATGTAGGCCTGTGGAATGAGCTCCGATTGGCCGGCAGCCAACAGAGGTGCCTGCGCGGCGGGGCGCGGGAGAGAATCTTATCAGTCCCGCTCCAGTCGCTCCAGATTACCAGGCGCTGAGCGTTCCTGCACGCCCTTCTGTTAATGTATTAATATGTGTGTTTACGCCCAACCTGTCTATCTGCGAATCAGAAGCCTCTCATCAGCTGGGAGGTAGATGCCTGCGTGTGATGCGCTCTATCAATGAGACGGCTTTCCATTCTCGTCACACATGAGAAGCCTACTTATGATAAATGCTTGGTAAATGTAAATTCTATCATTATTTACTCACCCTGATGTAGTTCCACACCTGTGTGATTTTCTTTTTCTTTCTTGTAGAACACAAATGGAGATGTTTGGCAGAATGTTAGCCTCAGTCACTATTCACCTCCATTGCATCTTTTGTTTACAAGTGAATGGTGACTGAGGCATTCTGCCTAACATCTCTTTTTGTGTTGCATGGAAGAAAGTCAGGCACTGCCGTGTTACCAAAAATCTTAAGTCAGACACCTAGAAAATTAATAGCACACCTCCCCTTAACAAGCCGTATGTCTTGAGTTATCATGGTGTCCGTAGCACAAACGCAGGGCTCTTATTAACTACTACGGGGAAGAAGATGGCACCAATGTGTACGGCGAGTCATCTCTCATGTCCGCTCGGGCTATTGTTTGCTCTTACTTTGTGTCTTTGTATATGTTGTCAGGATGTTTCTGCGTTATTCCTTTATGATCGCCAAGTGCTTTTTAACATCCGAGCATATGCTGAGATATTGTCTAGGCATGATTTGGGTGGTAAGACTACAAGCCTTTCTCCCGTGTTGTCAGATATACCAGCATTTATACCGTGTGACACTCCCCGTAAAAAAATGTCGTAGAAGACGGGGTAAGCGGGGAGGTATACTGGTGAGATTCAAGGCTTACCTGGAATCCTTAGGGTAACTGATCCTCGTCTTTTCTATGGCTCATTGGAGTTTGGATGTCGGTGGATCCGGCCTGTTGTCACTTATGTTCCTGACATGCCAGTGGAGCCTCCTTGGCCCTGGTGGAAGCGGGCCCACGGAAGCGGCGTGGAGCAAGGGAATCTTTGTCTGCTGGAACGAGCCACCACATCGGCCAGCGTGAGCTCACTCTCGGTTTGGCTTTGATTAATGCTAAATCGCTAGCAAATGACCTTTTTGCTCAATGACTTCTTCACTTCTCATGGCTTGGATTTTCTGTATGTGACTGAAACTTGGCTTCACGCTGGTGAGCTTGCCCCTTTTTCTGAACTACTTCCTCCAAATTGTAAATTTTTTTAGCGCTCCTCCGAATACTGGCAAGTGTGAAGTTGTATTCAAATCCAACTTCCACTCTCGGCAGATTCCGTTTGACTCCTATTCCAGTTTTGAATTGCAGTTATTGGAGATAAACTTTTCTCCTCCTGTGCTGTGCGTGGTGGTGTATCGTCCACCTAAGTTCAACAAGACTTTTATACTTCTTGGGGGGGATTATTTAGAAATATGATCATCTCTTAATTGTTGGCGATTTTAATGAAATCGTCTCTCCATCGTCTGCAGCTGGTACAAAATGCGGCTGCTCGTCTTCTAACAGGAACAAAAAATAACACATAACACCAGGTCTAGCCTCTCTACACTGGCTTCCTGTCAGTTTTAGGATTGATTTTAAGATTTTATTGCTTGCTTTTAAGGTTTTAAATGGCTTGGCACCATCTTATTTAGCAGATTTCTTGCATCATCATATCCCGGTTAGAGCACTGAGGTCGAACAACCAGATGCTCTTGGATGTTCTGAGATCCAGGCTCAAAAACAGAGGCGATCGAGCCTTTGTGGTGGCTGCTCCTAATCTATGGAACATATTTCCATATAAGGACTATAGAAATTAAGTCGCTGCTGAAGACCCACCTCCTCGCATTGGCGTTGACCTTGAGTAGAGCTTGACATCCTGACTTCTTACTCTGTGTGTTGTAAGTCTATAACCCTGTCATAATTTTATTGTTTTCTTTTATTTATTTATCGTGTTTATTGAGTTATATGGCTTTGCTTTTCTAAGTGTACAGCACTTTGGTTCAACTCTTGTTGATTTTAAATGTGCTTTATAGATACATTTGACCTTGACCCTTGACAAATGTGAGGGACAAGTTACGCTCTGAAGTTTAATAATTAGGGTTAAGGCTTTTTTAAATATAAGCAATAATAACAGTTATGCTTACTTAGCAAGTAACACTAATATGCCAACTGTTTCTCATTAGGTAATATATTTTCATGCTCATCATGAACAAGACATCTAATTTTTCAATAGTCATTTTGAGGAGAGTTTAATGTAACATTGAATAACTTTTTCTGTTTTATAAAATGGATTGTTCTGGCTCTAAAATCTGTTGGGAGCCTTTTAGAGCCGATACATGTACACCTGTGACCTTGCATCAGTTGAATTTCTATTTTAATGCACAGAGTTGCTTGGCAGACATAAACGGCAATCAGTTTGGGGCTGTTCACACAGAATGTACAGTACTGTGCAAAAGTCTTAGACACATAAGACTTTACACAAAAACATTTGTCTTAAGATGATTTTATATCTTCAGCTTTAGTGTGTCAATAGGAAATATACATTTTAGACTCCCAAACATTACTTTTGCAAATAGAATAGAATAAAATAGAAGAACAGGGAGCCCTGCAACAGATAGCAGGGCCCCCACAGAGCCCTCCACTGAACATTGAGTCATTCTGGGATTACATGAAGAGACAGAAGCAATTGAGACACCCTAAATAGATAGAAGAACTGTGGCGAATTCTGAAGCTTGGATCATCCTATCTGCCAATAACCAAGAAAAACTGTGTCCAGGTGTAGCTAGGAGAATTGGTGCTGTTTAGAAGGCAAAGGTGGTCACACCAAATATTGATTTAGCTTTTTTTGTTTTCTGGACTTTGTATGATGTTAATTGATAAATGAAAACTGTTTATGGCATTATATTTGAAGACATAATCACAATGCAAAATGTTTCACAAGTTCCTAAAACTTTTGCAAAGGACTGAATTTTTGCATCTGTCTGCACTTTAAAAAAAATATTTTTCTACATAAACACGCACTAGATGGACGTCTTTGACCGCTGTGCAGTGTCGTGTTTTTAAAGCACCTTGTCAAGTAAAAAGAGCTTAAACTTTTAGTAACATTTCTCTAGACACCTACGTTTTGTTCCATTTGGTGCATTGTGTCTACCTTCTTTTAACACAAGAATATTATCTGTCTGAATGGCCCCTTTGGGTAATAAACTTTAGTATTTGGCAGAAGAATTATTATTGTTATTAATATAAATCATTTATTTCACTGTTACCTCAGTTTTATAAAAACAATAAGCCATTTAGATCTGGGTGTTATATTGTTTCTAACAACACCCATTAACTATGGTAAAATCACATGGCCCTATTGTATTTTTTTGGCTTAATTTTTTGGCTTAAATTTTTTATATTCGTTTACATCTCACATCTTGTTTTCATTAACTGTAGACTATTTTGGAGACTTCCCTTGTTTTTAAATAAGATTTACCACATTGATTTTATGGCTATTGGATTGTGTGGCTGTTGAGCAGGAGGAGGTTTTTAGTACATATTGACATAGTAATGGCAGAAATATGAGGCCTATAAATAATCTCTATAACTTTCAGACTTTCAATCGGATTGATCTGTGTTGCTCTTGAGTTCCTAGGCCTTGAGGTTTTATGACGATCGCTGAGTGGCTGTGCTTTGCGAGGCTGATTATTAAGAAGAAATACCAAAAAAAGTTCTATTGCTGCAGTCAAAAGTTATATTGCTTTTTAGGTTGGAAAATTAGATCTACCAAATGGATTTTTGCAGAGTGTGTGAGAATGAGTAAGCGAGCTTGCGTCATGCTGTCATTAGTCGGTGCACCCGGTCGTGGATGTGGTTCTGCTCCAGATCAGTTGAGTTCTGCCCAGTGCTGTGTGTGTGCCAGCTCTCTCAGTTTCACAGACTGGCATCCTGCCCACCCCTGCGCAGCCAGACCCAGATGGAGGAGTGTGTGAAGCCCTCGCCCTGAAGAAACACTTCCATCTCTTCTCAGCAGTGCTGCTTTCTCTTCTCTCTTCTCTGCCTGTACACTTTTTCAAAAAGTCACAAACATGACTGCAGGTATTGGCTGTTGGGAAACAGCCAGAGAAACTCAAATGTCTAGAACTGCAGTAGAAGTCCAACTGGGCTCCTCTTCTTCTTCATATAAGGACACAGTAGTGCTGTTGTTCTCTATGAAAGAAATTTCTATACCAGTCCTTCCTGGATATTTTCCTGATTTACCTCCACTCAGTCAACAGATTTTTATTTTAAGATGTTTAGATTGTAGCCAGTTGTATGTAATTTGACCAGCTACAGAGGAATTATTTTCATGTATTTGTCCCTTTATCTAACACATGGTCAGAGAGAGAATTGAGAGCATCAAGTTGCCATAGGGCAATCCTGAAGGCGAGGACAGTCAAGAGTATGGCTGTGTTCACTTGCAATAAGTATTGCGTTGTGACGCAAGCGTTTTGCATACCCTCGCAATTATTTTGGGCTTCTTTGCAATATATTTATCCATCTCTTGCGAAAATTAACAATGGTTTAACTTCAGCAACCATATTTTAACCATTATATATGTTGTGAAAACCAAAATTATGGTAATGAAAATCCTTAATCATTCTGCTAAAAAAACAAAGTTACCACAGATTTGCTAAGACCATGGTTAATTTGTGGTACATGTACCATGTTTTTTTAAAACCACAGTTCTTACCAAAACAACAACAACAAAAAACAAACAAACATGGTTTCTACAGTCATGGTTACTGCTGTTTTACTATAGTGAAATATAGAATATTGGTAACTATATTATCTAATATATATTATAGTTAATTATATATATATATATATATATATATATATATATATATATATATATATATATTTGTATATTAGCAACAATTTTATGTGTACATTAATAACAAAAATATATTGCAAAAGTTTATCAGTAGCTAGTTATACGTTGTCATATGAACATTGAATAACAGTGATTCAGTGAGTTCATTCAGTCAAGGATTCATCAGACTGTGCACTTTGTGATGGGGCCCACTATTCCCTCATTAACTTTCGGAATCGGAACCCAGTCAATTTATATTATTGTAATATAATGATGAATAATAATGGTTATTACTACTACATAAATAACAAAAATATATAAACATTTTATTAAAATAACTAATACCTATATTATTATTATTACAGGAGTAGTATTTATCTAATAATTTATTAACTTGTACACGGCATTGCAATGGGATCTGGTTAAACCCTCAAACCTTTATTTTGTCAGGAAAACGACAGGAACTTTTTTTGTGTGAAGTCGTGTTAACGGTAGTCTTTGAATAAGTGCCTCATTCCAAATATGGTGAAATGCTGTCATCTCCTCTTCTGTCCACAAAATCCTGGTGTCGTAGGGTTGTTTTAGATTTGTATAGTAACTTGTAGTGTTACTAGAAGCAGCTGTATGTCAAGTTAAATACCCAAATATATTATTAAAAAGGCCTAGAGCAGTCTTCTTGTTCTAAGGGTAGGATGAAACAGAGCCCCTTAGAGGACAGGTTGAAATAGTTTTGCTGTCTTGCACAATAAGTGTTTCCTGCTCCGCCGCTACTGAATCTCCAGCGCCACGGAAAAGAATTATAGCCAAGTTGTGAGCTTACAGTCTGAATTGAATGTGATGAGATAAAAAGAGTGCGTGCCACGAAATAATGCAAAAACATAATTTTCTGTTGCACTGTGTAGGGCTGAAATCGAAAATAAAATCGAAATGAAGATATGATTTTATGCGAATATTAAATCACAAAGGGCTGTAATTTAATTAAACAGTCTGCACGCGCTGCTTGTGCGCAGCTCTGTTCTGCGCACATGTGAAGCAGTTCTGTGCTTGCTGAACAAATTTCATCTTGTGCACAGAATAAAAGATGTGTTGCGTTCGATTCAGTTTGGTAACGTGCTGAGTGTGTTATATTTACAGCGCTTTATTTGGCCTTGACAAAAGTTACTAGTTGTCTTTGGGCCGCCTCTTTGACTTTCAAGGAGCTTTTTTCTTTTTTTACCTTCTGTATACAGTCTCTTGCCTTCTCAGCATTAGGTTGGCAGCACTACATTGTGGAAAATGGATTATTGTGTCTGGCTTGGAAGGAGAGGGAGTTTTAGTGTAAGTAGGAACAGTGGCAGAGTTATTCAGTGCGTATTAACCCTTGACCAATGGCACAGGCCTGCAGCAGCAGTACAGAGAGTGTCAGGAGCTACTGGGACTCTATCAGCAGTATCTCTCCCAACAGCAAGAGAAACTCAAGTCGATCACTCTGCTCAATCATTCCAGCTCCCACAGCAAGGTGAGTACTGAGAAAGAGCGTGTTTGTGAGTGAGAGAGCGAGAGAGGCCAAAAGTGGCTCAGAGTGAACGTGCCTGTGCAGAATTTGGATCCTTTATTTTCTTCTGATGTTGGAATTTCTGCTGATCTATCATTGTATTGTATGACCATAGCAGGTAAAGATTAAAGTTGGGGCAAAACATATCCTAGATTGTAGGGCATTAATAAATTAATGTGTCACAATTAGTGGTAGACTATTATTATTATGTCCAGGCTGATTAATCAGTTGATATTTGGCCATTTCAAGAGTAAATATTATGCATACATTCCTTTTCATTTCAGCAATTTTAATGTCTTGTTTTCAATCATTAAATGGTATATCATAAATGTATGTAGTACAGATGTGCGTATTTTCAAAATCAACTATTCAGTGAGTCACTAGTCAACTAGTAAGACATAAAGAAGCCCTCTTAGACTGTTTTAGGGTCACATCCACCAGATGGATAGGTGTTTCTTAGGGGGCGTTCATACAGGACACATTTTTCATTCAAAAACAGCTGGAAAAGCACAGCAAAATGGAACCAAACGTTATTTATTTATTCTTTTTATTTTTTTATTTTATCCCCTTATCTCCCCATTTTGGAATACCCAATTCCCACTACTTACTAGGTCCTCGTGGTGGCGCGGTTACTCATCTCAATCCAGGTGGTGGAGGACAAGTCTCAGTTGCCTCCGCATCTGAGACAGTCAGTTCGCGTATCTTATCACATGGCTCGCTGTGCATGACACCGCGGAGACTCACAGCATGTGGAGGCCCATGCTATTCTCCGCGATCCACGCACAATTTACCAATGCGCCCCATTGAGTGCGAGGACCACTAATCGCAACCACGAGGAGGTTACCCCATGTGACTCTACCCTTCCTAGCAACCGGGCCAATTTGGTTGCTTAGGAGACCTGGCTGGAGTCACGCTGGATTCGAACTCTTGACTCCAGGGGTGGTAGTCAACGTCAATACTTGCTGAGCTACCCAGGCTCCACAATTAAACTCGTTATTAATAGTTTAACTGTTTAAACTTGACATGCCATCTCAAAAACGCAGTACTCATGATGCAAGCTGAATGCCTGAATGCCAGAGTGGAACACTCCATTAGGGATGTATGGACGTTAAGTGCAACCTTCTATAGAGTAAATGACAGATATTCAACAAATAATAGTCTAAATGTAACCTTTTATTGCAAAAAGCATCATAGTCCTCATAAAATGGAAAGTTATGGATTATATATGATAACGGGAACATGTCTCACAGCAGGTGATTTGAAGTCCGTCAGTAATTGTCTTAAAATGGATTATTGTGAATTTGTTACAAAAGTGGTATTTTGATGGCTGTATCGGCAGTGCTTTGAAGTAAATAAATTTAGAGACACAACTTTTCAGAGTGCAGTGTTAGCATGCTGACGCTTTAGCAGCATGCTGAAACCCTCTCTAGGATGTTGCCACTCTAAATTCATCCCCATTAAAAGCTAAATATATTAAAGCAAAAGCAAAATAAGTAAAAAAAAAATCAAGATAAAATCACAAGTCGACTTCACTAATGAACTAGTCTATTATTGGATGACTAGTTAACCATCCTGACTCATCCCTAACATATAAAATTATATCAGCCACTCTTGTAATATCAGACATTGAAAAACCCATATGTTTTTTTATTTCAAGCATATACAGTGCACCCTGTTCACCCTCCTCCTTAAGCTGGTGAATGGGAAATTAGCTTGTCCTCTCTGGAACCTTGGCTGTGAGTAATGTATGTTTACATGCTCCGTGACCTCCTCTTGAATTAGTCAGCGGGCCACTTCTGTCCCCTCAGAGGCGGATGATTGTCCTTTGTCCTGAATGTTTATCTCTTCGGTGATTGACCTTGGGTTGTTGCGTCCTCTTGGGGAAAGCCCACAGTCTCCCTTGAGCAAAATATGCTTTTGTGGCTACCTCTGTGCCACATAATTAAAGGTCAAAGGTGACATGTAGACAAACTCTCTCTACCTCTGCCCCGTCCAACAGATTCCCAACAGCGAGGGGGCACCTAGGAGGTCTTGGTGTGGGGAAGGGAGAGGAACGGCTTTAGATGGATCTTACTTGGACCTCCCTTCATCAGGAAGTAAAGATGGATCAGTGGAATGCAGTCATTCTTTCTCAACAGGACCTTATAGTGCACCCTCCAGCAGCATCGAGCAGAATTGCAAAGTTCACAACAGACAGAATCATGAGTATTCTGAAGGTGGACGTACTGATCCCAGATATATCAGATTCTTTAACGGGGAACCCTCCACATGCGATGCCCTGAGGGTACGTGGCGCTTCTGAATCCAGATGCTCTCATCAGTGCCACGGAATGGAGAATGGCATTGTGCGTGGTGCCATTCATACCAAACTAGCACCCCTTCTTGGTAGTGAGAACTGGGAGGAGAAACGCCAGTGTCTACTTCTGCAGAAGAAACAGCTAGAGGTGGAAAGAGAGAGAATTCAAGCTCGGTTGGCTCAACAGGAAGAGAAACTTTTACTCCAGAACCAACAGCTCCAACAATCTTACTTTCACTACAGCAAGTATGAGCCCAGCACCAGCCATTTGTTTAACTGATATCAGCATTAGTGAAAGTTTCTTTATAATGTATGGTTTGATTAATGTGTTTTCAACTTCTCACACTGTTAAAGGCTTCAACAAGCCACAACAGCAGATTTTGAGAGACCTCTAAATGGAACCAGCAGTTTTAATGAGGGTCCACTGTCCAGTTGTGTAATGGACCAGGTAACACACAGGTAAAGCTTGTCTTCAAAATTGAATGCATTCTTAAAGGAATAAGCTCAACAAATAAACCATCTTCTATATCTTTTTCTCTTATTCAGCAGTGAAATAAGAGAGGGGGAAACACAAACTCTGCAGGGAAGTGTCCGACAGCCGTTAAGTAACGTACAGTCGCAGGAACACGCAACAAATATTGAGCAGTCTGCAGCCAAGCTTTCACATGGTGTGTTTGGAAGTATGGGATTGAAAATATACATATACTGTATATACAGTACATATACAGTGCATATTATATATACAGTATATAAAGTATGAGGAATAAGTGAGTCCTTTCTGCATCGTTTTACCCCCTTAATTGGAAATTTGCCTTACATACATTCAAGTATGCTTTTATTTCCTTTCAACAGAGATTACCATTACCAGGAAGGATATGGCCACCTCTCCTGTGGTTCCTCAAAGCTTCCGGACATCTGCTCTTCCCATTGGCCTGCTCAGCACCCCACAGGCCTCCAGGTGAGTTAAGCTGTCCCTCAAGGTTTTTCTTTGGTTCTCCTGTGTTTTCCCCTGACTTGGATACATAGAAAAAAATATATATACATATAAAAAAAGCACTTATTTATACATGTATTAAACATATAAAACATTTATGAACATGTATACAGTATATCTATCCGTCCAACCAACCATATAATATAATAAACATCTTGCATTTGAGTTAGTTTATTAACCCGTTAATAAAGCATTTCAGTCAACCGGTGTTCAGCCTCCAACATGACTGGATTATTTGAAAAAAATCTTTCTAGCTTTATCTTGTTTTAAAAACATTCTTAGTGCATTGTTTATACAGTATCTTACAGTTTTATTGTTTTCTCATCACATTGTCATCACATTAAATAAAATTCTTTAATTACTGTCATGATGCATCTTTTCCGTGTTGTCTGTGTCACGTTCCTCCTTCAACGAACATTTTCTGTATTACATGAGGAAAATATTTAATTTTGGCACTTTATATACCATTTGGTCACTCAACAACCACTCTGATTCAGTAGAGTGGCAGCTTTTCCAATTGAAAGAACGAAAAAAAAAAAACAGTCCTTCAGCTCGAGAGAAGCCGCTCTCAGGAAACTCAATATAAGGACTCATACAAGTAAATATAATTTAACAACTTTGATTCTAGAGAGAGTGAAAATAGGGAAATTACAACAATTTTGGCTCAGCAGCACAGCCTGTGTATTAATTGTGTTTTTGGACTAGGAACCTCTGTGATAGAGCTTTTTAATGCAAGAGTGTGAAAGAAGAAAGGGGTGGGGGTCAGTGATGTATGGGGAAGCTGTATGGGGAAAAAAGAGGATGCGGGTCTAGGCTGAATGCTGCGTGAGCCCTGTTTGATGAGTTAAATGAAGATTTTTGCCGGCCAGCACAGAGGCTGACAGGAGCCAAGCTGAGTCCCATTAGCTGGCGTAGCAGGGCCCAGCAGCAGGTGTAATTGAACCGAGTCTTCCAGCCTGGGCCAAGAATGCACCACCTCCCTCAGCTTAATGAGAAAGAGAGAGGATGAGAATGAATCACTGACCGCTAGCGCGAGACACACTCTGGGATAGGGAAGGTAATTCATTACCATTTTCTTTTAACGCGGAAAGGTAATTAATGTGACAGCATGTCTTTGTTTCCCCTCCCCCAACCCCCAATGCGAGAGCAAAAGCATGTCTCGTTTAGGATGCCATCTCTGAAAAATGCAGATTATTTGTAACTCGTTTGTAAGGCATATTTCTTTTTTTCTTTTTTTTTTTTTTTTTTTTTGGCAAAAATTTATTGACTTCAAAAGTAATTGCCTTTTTTCTCTCTCCGTTATACATCATGGTGAATATTTTGCATCAATATGTTCCTTTTTGTCTCAGACGTTTTATTACCGAGTCAGAACTTTACAGGAACTGGGAAAAATTATGTTGCTGTGTGTGCATCCATGATATTTGTGGGAGGCATACAAAGAGAATGTCTGAACTGACAGAGAAGTGAATACTCCTGTATACTTAATATGTAACAGGGAACTTGAGAAGGGCCAAATGTGAACTTAGACCGGGACAAGGATGTGTCTCTTAATGAACAGTCAGACTGTTGAATTTCAAGTGGCTGTTTCATATTCAAATCCATCTTTAACTTTGACTTTAAGCAACTTTGAAGCATCTAGTCAAAGATATGGGACTAAATAGGCACTGAAATTTCAACTTAAACTTGAAATTTCTGTTCGTTAACATTTACATTAGGTATCAATATATTTTTTTAATCCTTTTAATAATCTTGGTGAATGTTAATTTATAAATATACAATTGTTTATTTTTGTTCATGTTATTTCATAATGCATTAGCTAATGTTACCATACACAACTTTTCACATTAAATATGTATTAGTATATGTTAAAATTAACATTAACCTAGAATAATAAGTGCTGTAAAATATTTTTAATTGTTAGAATGTTACTGAATGTAGTTAAGTAATGTTAACAAATACAACCTTATTGGTGTTACATTTCTACATACGATCATACAGGTGCCTTTTTAAATCTCAACATGGTCAATAGAGTATCATGGGAATCCTCCCTTGCACACTAAAACCAAACAAGAGCATGAACTCTAACTAGATGGTCTTTCTTACATTTAACAAGCACCATGGAAATGTAATGTATGGATGATAAATATTTTAATGTAGCCCACTGTCTTTGGGCTACATTACAAACGGGTGCCTTTGCATTATTCAAAACCAAATCTGATTAAAGGAAGTCATTGAAGTGTGTCATTTCATGGGTTTTGTTTTTTTTGCAAAGCCAGAGGTTTGCTTACCGCCAGGCTGGCTGCCAGACCACTTCAGGTCTCACCCTAGAGTTTGATGCCGGAGGGACCAGGAGAACTACCTGATATCTCCCCAAGCTGAATCAATACATAACACTGTCTACACAGGACACGAGCTATTGCACGTAGCGCCGCAACGGCTTCAGGCTGTCTGCACTGGACGGGGCAAAACAAACATTCTAAACTGTTTATTTGTCTTTTTGGAAGAAGTAGCGCTAGCGCGTGCAAAACTAAATGTCCGTTTACTTTCGGCGTGGCGCGCCTGGTGTAGACAGGGTGTAGATGCTTCATTATTTTATATAAATAAGATATCATTGAAAATCATTTTGTTTTTTTCTCCCCAATTTGGAATGCCCAATTCTCAATGCGCTCTAAGCCCTCATGGTGGCATAGTGACTCGCCTCAATCCGGGTGGCAGAGGACGAATCTCAGTTGCCTCCGCGTCTGAGACGTCAACCCGTGCATCTTATCACGTGGCTTGTTGAGCGCGTTACCGTGGAGACATAGCGCACGTGGAGGCTTCACGCCATCCACTGCGGCATCCACGCACAACTCGCCAGGTGCCCCACCGAGAGCGAACCACACATTATGGCGACCACGAAGAGGTTACCCCATGTGACTCTACCCTCCCTAGCAACCGGGCCAATTTGGTTGCTTAGGAGACCTGGCTGGAGTCACACAGCACGCCCTGGGATTCGAACTCGCGAACTCCAGGGGTGGTAGTCAGCGTCTTTACTCGCTGAGCTACCCAGGCCCCCATTGAAAATCATTATTGACATCTTTTCTTAACACTAGAGATCATAACACTTCACTCAACATGATCCGGATAGTTTTCGTTGACCGGAAGCTTGTGAAACCAAGCGCTGATTTGTCTTCAATGAATTTGTGGTGGTGTTTTCTAAGGCAAGCATCACTATTATTATTGGCCATACTTAGGGTTAGGTTTTTCATTGTTTTACAGAACAAAAACAAGAAGTTGTTGAGCTTTTATCTTGCCTTCTTTTGTCACAGTTACAGTCAGTCTACTATCCTGAGCAAGATCAACTCAAACTAGTTTTTTAGATTTTTATTTTTTTTGGAAGAAAACGTGAGGAGTACCCTTTCAAAACTCACTGTCACAATGCTAGTGTGGTCTGGATGGTTGCTATGGCATTGCTAGGTGGTTGCTAGAAGAGGTCGAATAATATTGGATACATTTTGCCAGTGATGTTTTTAATTATGATTCTTCAGATTTGATGTTAGAGAAGATGTTTGTGCTGACTGCTGATGGGCGTTTCCCATATACTCTCATTTTTCTTTGCATGCCCTCGCTTTAATTTAGATCACTTCATTATCTAATCAAAATAACAAAATATGCATTAAAGTGAGGATAAAAATACGGATTGATATTGACAATTATAAGAGACACAGAAACAGAAAATCCTCACGAAGAGTCATTGATTGCTGATTGTTGCTAGGGTGTTTTAGGTGGTTTGCTAGGTGGATGCTTACTGGCCCAAGTCAAAAGAGCCCACCTCCAATTGTCTCTGTAATATTCTGGTCCAAGACCCTTAACCCTCAGCCCTTAGAGTTTTCAAAACTCTAACCCAATGTATTAAACGTTAGCATGTAACCTGTCCCACACTGTACTGAGATTAATGATACTTCAAATTGTATGGCTTGTTCAGGAGAGGTGTGTAACAATTGTACTAAGCAGTTGGACTTGGCTTGGTGGATGATTAAACTGGCCAACAATTCCATGGACTTACATTGAAGGAGCGACCAGAGCCAGTGAACTCTTTTGATTTGGACCAGAAAGCACATATTCCTTTGCAACCACCCAGAACACATACATAGCAACATGTTAAAAACTACCCGCCCTCAACACCTTAGAATTGTGGTGGTGAGTTCTGCATTGGGCAAGCACTAATCAAGTTTTCTTCAGAAAATGAAAATGTCTAATTTAAGTTAATCTCACTCTGGAGAATTGACTTTAGGTGTCACAAAAGAGAAAAGCAGATGAATTATGCAGTCAGACTGATAAAACTCCTCAACCTCTTAGTTTTGTTCCGCAAGAGTCGTCAAAACAATGCACTTGTCAAACCTGGTCCTTTTTTAAATTTTATTTCCCTCCACCTTTTAAATGAACCTGTGCAGACTTGGACCATCTTCTGTAAACTCTCCACTTTAAAAAGGGAATAAAAAAAATTAAAAAAAGGTTTTTTGATAGAACCTGAGGGAGAAATGTCAGTGCTCCTGCCTTCAGCCTATGCCTCATCTCAGCTCACTATTGATTGGGAGAAAATTGACATGCGGTTTAGTTCGGTATTTGCTGTTTAGGATTTTTATATTACTGTTTGGGCTACAAATGAAAAGGCCACTCAAGCGTGACGGACATTTTTAATGAGAACAGTAAAATAACTTGAGTCTGTGGGAGTGGAAACTGATAAACCGTCTATTGTATGGCTTTATTAAAGTAGAACCGGAATCTTCAATGTGTCTTCCACCCTCTCTCTCTCTGTCTCTTTCTCTCTCAGATGTGAATAGGAGCTTTTTGTTTTTCTGACTTCTTGGCCTCTGTCCCCAACCTCTAGCTGATTTGGTGAATGAACAGATAGCGTTGAGGTTTGGGATTTTCAACCCTCCCCTTAAGTGATATTAATGTCTCATGGTCACTTGCCAGTGAACCTTTTGAAAAGCAATGAAAGCATTTCGGTAAATATGACTGCCGAACACATTAGCATTCTCTCCGGCAGTTTCCTCCTACCAACGCCCTAACATTTCCCTCCTCCCTCCCAAACTACACCTACCCCATCCCTTGTTATAGATTGTAACCGGCGGTAAGAGATGCATTATTCATATCGCCAGTGTTGTCCATTGATGGATGGTTGTTTGAGAGGCCTGTCCGTTAAATAAATCAACAAATAAAAATGCTAATTCTCACATTTCAAGAGGGAGCTTTGCCAAAGTCCCACCCCATCAGCTATCCACCCTCAGTGTAAGCTCACTCTCTTTCTTTTATCTTTTCCCTCTAATGCAGATGCACGGAAGAATCATTGGATGGCTATTGATTGTCATTCGCTGTTATAAGGAAATGAGATTCCCAGATTTGGACATCATTACTATCATTGGTATAGGACAAATATCAGTTAAACCTAGATTCAAGTTTCAGGCTTAAAAGCAAAACATTAAGCAGCCTGATCTGTTATGATGTCATAAAATATTGTAAACTTTCTTTATTGTAGGTATATAAAGTTACATACTGACATTCAGAGAAGACAAAAAGTCTGTCTTGTGATTTGCCATGTAATCACTAGTAAACAATACATACCTGACAGAGCAAAGAGAATTGCAGTTTGCATGGCAGTTATGATGTCATAATTCATGTAACAAAATATTTATCATATAGTAATTGTATATTATACAACGGATAGTTCTGACACGTAAGTTCTGAATAAGTTGCATTTGATGAAATTAAAAAAAATGTTGCTACTTTATGAAAGCAGAAAAGCCACTTGAGACCATCCGTTACAGTGAGATTTACATGTAAGGGGTGTTCTTAGGCACAAGTTAACAATGCGACAGTTAATGGTGCAAAAACAGCATAAGGGGCTGTTCATATAAAACACGTTTTTGCATTCTTCTGCGCTGTTTTTCAATAGTATCTATGAAAACGTACTAGATTAAAAATTTTTTACCATGGAGCCGCATCTCACTGTTTTTCAACTTGCAGAGTTTTATATGCTGTATCAAGTGAAAAGAACTTCTCAATTCACATGCGTTCCATTTCATTCATTGCACTTTTTTTAGAACAAGAATGCTAGTATGTAAACATTACAGCTGAAATTTATAATTTCTGTGCTTCTACCATTACTAAGTGGAATTGCAAAAATGATTGCTGTTTTCAAATTGGTTTCGCAAACAATTCCCTGGTCTACCACTGGTCAGAAAACAGATAGTCCCTCCTCAAACTGACGCCATTGGTTGAACCAATGTTGCAGTGTCGGGCTGTTTGGAATTTTGAGAAAACATTTTCAGTACCTTAATTAAAGTATAAACTTGGTTCCTTTAATGTCCTCTTTATTTTTTAATGTTATTTATTTATTTATTTGTTTGGATTTTGCCCTCCTCTTTTCTTGCTTAACATGTTCTTCCTCCTCCTTTGTTCCATTTAATGTTATTCCCTCAGTTAACTTGTTTAATGTTCACGAGGATGCCCATGCATCGGAGGCTTATTTGTTTGCATTGATTCATTCACATTTCTTCAGAGAGAATTACAATACATGGGCTACCCCATATTTTCTATTTATAAACAGGATTATCTAAAGTGAAATCATTAATTTATATGTAGCCTATATCATTGTATTATATGTTATATTCTCCTGCCAATAAAAACTAAAGCAGAATAGTTATTAAATGAAATATTGTAAAATATTTGAATAAAAATCACAATTTTCCATTACATGAATTAGGCTGGAAGTTAGTATTATATCCACATTATTTGCATAGTATTTACTACCGACTAGACGGGTCAGTTATATAATGGGTTAACGCCACCATTAACTAAATGCATTGTTTTGTTTTGTATTTCAGTGGGGCTAACAAATGAAATTAAGAATGTATTTTAGTTTGGATTTTCTGGAAGATGGTACAACTAACCAATATCTATGAAGCAACGGTTTACATTTATTGAAAAAGGCTGACATTCAAGGATTTTCTTATATATGCCAATGGTAAATTCATTAAAAAAAGAAGCGATAACTTTAATGCTGTCATTAATTTTGCATTGTTAGATCTCCTTCTACACATCAAAATGTTAAAAATACAAAAAAAACATAACTCACTTTATTCACACTAAACTATAGTGTAAAAGGTGTCCCTTTGCACCACCTGGCAGTGATTTTGTGAATGATTCTCACGTGTGAAAATTGGCATGCAGCGGTATAATGCAATGGTACTGTGCGCGGCATTGAGGATAATTTTGGTTGACTGTAAACTGAAATAGGAGAAAATATTTTAACATTGGAAAAAATAACACACTTCACCTTTAAATGTGCATTTATGCTATAGCGGTTATGCAACTGGGTTCATGATTGAGAAAAATCTACATGTATAATGTTGTTATTGCTGTCCGGGGTTGCTTACAAAAGTAAGAGGGTGGCCACTGCAAGAAGAGGAGCAGGCAGCTTTGTCTTGTCATGTCAGCAGGCAGAAAAGTTCTCCAAAAGCATTCCTTCGGAATAAGCTAGTGTTTAAAATAGCTTAAAATGGCATGGAGAGGACGTACATTGTTGAAGATGGATTTTAATTTTAACTTGCTCCTCAATTCTGCCACTGTTTCCAGAGTCCAAGTTGAGACTTGTAAGTGTGGTTAACAGACTGCTGTAGGTCCAGGTGGCCTGTCTGAGGACCAGCCTCTCAAAGGTCTTCATGATATGTGAAGTGAGTTCAACTGGTCTGTAGTCCTTTTGGGAAGTGGTGTCGCCCAAGCTTTGGCACTAGAACAATACAGGATGTCTTCCAGAGCTAGGGCACCTTCATCAGTTTCAGCGAGAGGGAGAACAGGTGCTCAGGAACCCCACAGAGCTGGCTGTGTGAACATGTGTTCAACACCCTGGGGATCAATCCCTCAGCCTCCCAACACAGCGTTACCTGTGCAGAGATTCACCGGTTCGCTCTATCCTTGCCTGGTCAACAGAGATTTTGAAGGAGTAGGAGGAAGAGACGGTTTTCGGGTTTTCCTCTGCTCTAAAATATCTCGTTAGCTAGATACTGCTTTTGCTTCTGATACCCAAATACAACCGATCTTAGTGTCTCAATAGTTGACATTTATTTTAACTTGACAAGCTATCTAAAAAATTAGACGCTCCTGCGGGAGACGCAAAAATAAAATAAATAAAAATCGCGGCGCAGCGGCCTCTGTCTAACGCATGTGTGTACATAGAAAAACTATTTAAAAAACAGAGTAGACAGATGAAAAACACAGTCATGTGAATGGCCCCTAAACTTTTGATTGTATAAGAGAGGTTCTTTTAGGGCAAACTAAATACTTTTTTAAATTCTATATCCAGTAATCACAAATGCTTGAAATTTAATGGAAATGTCAAAAAAGGTTGGAAACTCTGATAGGAACTTTTGGATAGGAATAAAATATAACTTCATATAATTTTAGCTGATTTTAAAGGAGTAGTTCAACCACAAACAAATTCTACACTCTACTGCTTCTGATTCCCCAGCATCACAACGAAAGAAGTAATTGTTCCAGAGTTGTGAGCTAGCAGTTTGAATTTGAAGTGATGAGATTAAAAGAGTGAGAACCACAAAATAACACCTAATACAACGCGTGTTTCGATTTACGTTGTGTTCACCCGCTGCACTCAAAAGCAAAAATGAAGTCTGTGTCTTGCATAGTCTGATTCAAAACAAATGACTTTTATGAGCCGGTTCTTTGAATGATTAACTCCAAACGACTCATCAAATAACAAGTTGTTTTTTTTAATCAGTTTGACGAATCATTCACTGAATGAACTAACTGAATCAGAGCGGTTACTGAATTAACATCTGACTGACATTCTGAACCGTAACACAAGTCAGTCATGTCTGACTTGAAATGAAGCAAGAACTGTTTTGTTAAACATACACTGGCGACCAAAAGTTTGGAATAATGTACAGATTTTGCTCTTATGGAAAGAAATTGGTACTTTAATTCACCAAAGTGGCATTCAACTGATCAATGTATAGTCAGGACATTAATAACGTGAAACATTACTATTGCAATTTAAAATGTTTTTTCAACATAAACATTTCTAAGAAATTAACTACTTCAAAGAGTTCCCATCAAAAAATCTTCCACGTGTAGCAATGACAGCTTTGCAGATCCTTGGCATTCTAGCTGTCAGTTTGTCCAGATACTCAGGTGACATTTCACCCCATGCTTCCTGTAGCACTTGCCATAGATGTGGCTGTCTTGTCGGGCACTTCTCACGCACCTTACAGTCTAGCTGATCCCACAAAAGCTCAATGGGGTTAAGATCCATAACACTTTTCCAATTATCTGTTGTCCAATATCTGTGTTTCTTTGACCACTCTAACATTTTAATTTTGTTTTTCTGTTTAAAAGTGGCTTTTTCTTTGCAATTCTTCCCATAAGGCCTGCAGCCCTGAGTCTTCTCTTTACTGTTGTACATGAAACTGGTGTTGAGCAGGTAAAATTCAATGAAGCTGTCAGCTGAGGACATGTGAGGTGTCTATTTCTCAAACTAGAGACTCTGTATGAAATCTTCTACCTTTATATGAAATTTTCAGCTTTTTGGCAATTTCAAGCATTGTATAGCCTTCATTCCTCAAAACAATGATTGACTGATGAGTTTCTAGAGAAAGCTGTTTCTTTTTTGCCATTTTTGACCTAATATTGACCTTAAGACATGCCAGTCTATTGCATACTGTGGCAACTCAAAAACAAACACAAAGACAATGTTAAGCTTCATTAATGAACCAAATAGCTTTCAACTGTGTTTGATATAATGGCAAGTGATTTTCTAGTACCAAATTAGCAATTTAGCATGATTACTCAAGGATAAGGTGTTGGGAGTGATGGCTGCTGGAAATGGGGCCTGTCAAGATTTGATCAAAAATGACTTTTTTCAAATAGTGATGGTGCTGTTTTTTATATCAGTAATGTCCTGACTATACTTTGTGATCAGTTGAATGCCACTTTGGTGAATTAAAGTACCAATTTCCTTCCAAAACAGCAAAATCTGTACATTATTCCAAACTTTTGGCCGCCAGTGTAAATCATTCATAACAATGAATTCAAATGGCAATGTGTAGTTAAAATACACATTTGCAACAGTTTTTTTGTAATAATATTTTAATTTTATTAAAAACTTTAAACAAAAATATTCCCTCACTGCAAAAGCAGAATTCTGTAGGAAACACTGCTTAGAAGGCAGTAGATACCTTACATAGGCAAAGCTAATGTTTTATCCAAGAAGCATGCAAGTTATAACATTTGAAGTTCTGACAACCTTTGATTTCTTTTTACAGTACTGTGAATATTTTTTAATGTGTAATAGATGAATACTTATTTAGAGTGCAGAACCTTTTTTGTCTGACATGCAGGAAATAGAGGACGGTAT
This sequence comes from Myxocyprinus asiaticus, assembly GCF_019703515.2. Taxonomy (NCBI): domain Eukaryota; kingdom Metazoa; phylum Chordata; class Actinopteri; order Cypriniformes; family Catostomidae; genus Myxocyprinus; species Myxocyprinus asiaticus. The sequence continues at coordinate 9,029,516 of NC_059381.1, forward strand.
ATATCATGTCGCTTTCCCATTGGTGTCGTGTATAATCATGCCCATTGTGACCATGCAGCAAATATTTCTTCTTTCATATGTCACAGGCACTCAATGGATGACACAGTTTTCTGCTTCACAATAAGCTCAGATCCTTGAGAGAAAAAAACAAACAGACATCTGTACCAATACCCACTCTTTCCCTCTGCTGCATGGATGTAAATCAGTGTTGTTTAGAATGAGGAGTGAATTATGTGTTACATCAGTGGAGTGTGTTTTAAATCTGAAATGTGCTCGTCTCTACTCCATGAATAATTTAATAAGGGGTTAAATCGGTATTAGCTTAATCTTTTCACTTAACCTTTTTATTTTTTTATATCTCTTTACTCAGCTCCCTCATTTTTTTCAAACTATGGAAACCATTACTCACATATTCTTTATATGTACCCTAAGGCCACATGTTTCAAAGCCCGTGAAGTCTTTTGTCTAGTCAGATGCAACAATGTAGTTTGTGTTGGGTGATGTGAGGTTGGAGTTGTTTATCTGAAGCATTCCGAACGCTATGTAAATTAGCGCAAGTTTTGTATCCCACTCATCATTTGCCAGTCGGCAATCGGGATGACATTTCTGCCGAGTCATAATGGTGTTTGTCTCATATTAGGTTGGACGACTCCTTAATTGAGCTGTTGGACATTTTCAGCCCAGCCTCCAACCCTGAGAGGTACCTAATCAACCCACTGTACCGGAAGAGTTTTGTCACCCCTACGCCCACTCGGAGGACCTTTCTGTCCCCTCCGGGCCACAGCCGGCCCTCAAAACATGACCTGGAGGAGAATCAGATTCTAGAAGACATCTTTTTCATCTGTTGAAGGGTTACTACAGTGACTTTGATTTGGTTAAATGTTGGATTGGAAGAAGTGATTGAATAGTTATTCATGTACTCTTAATACCTCTATCACTTGATGGTCTTAAACTTACACAGCCTTTTTTTATAGTCGTAGTGTCAAACTTATGCCGGTCTTAATTTTGAATGCTTTTGTAATATTGACATGTTCAAGTTTTTATTAATAAGATTCATAGAATTCCACTGGCTTTTCAAGAAACTGACCTGGGAGCTTTTTAAGAATTTCCCAAGAACAGTTGCTGTGGTCTGTAGTGAGTAATGCAATTGTCATCTCTGATGAAATGAGAAATTCTCATATCTCTTTTGAAAATGAACAGTGTTCCTAAAGTTTGAAAATGCAAATATTTAGCATTTTTCTTACTTAATACAAACATTTGCAATACAAATCATATCGTCAGCATAACAATTTGGTTGCAAAGTTGAATTCAACAGTTTGAATTTCAGAATTTCTTTGTATTTAGGATTGTCTTTTGCTTTAATGACAAAATGCACTCAAGGAAATAAGGAAAACAAGGAAATTTGGATTAATGCCCAAGAAATATTGCAGAATCTTATATATTTCTCAAGACTTTTTAATCCTTAAACTTTTTTTTTATTTCCAGGTTTAAATGAGAAATCCCAGATAGTCTCAGACTTTTGGACCCCATTATAGCAGTGACTACTCAATAAGGGGAATGTGCATTGGCATTTTCTAATGAATTCAGAATATTCTAAAAAAAATAAAAAATAAATAATCATTGCATTTTCTGTATTTGAGCAAATTAATTATTCCTTTCCACAGAAGCATTGCAATCAAACTCACTTTTAGGAATTTCCACACTCCATACAATGCAACTGAATGATGGCCAAAAAATTTTTAAATCTCCAGAAATTGAGGGTCGGGTTGGGGCTGGGGGTGGTAGTGGGTGTTAAAAGTTGATTCTGTGTTTGAATAAAAATGTTAATCATAAAAATAAAAAAAATCTCCAAAAATCACACAAGTCGGCATAAAAGTAAGACTCCAGTGGTTAAGTCCATACAGTATATTAAGAAACAGATGAATATTTAAGTCCTTTTTTACCATGAATCTTCAGTTTTACTTTAACATTATTCTTAATTAGTTTTTTGGCAATTTGCATTGTTCATGCATATCTCCACCTATAGGTCGGGGCTGGTTAAAGGTGGAGATTTATAGTGAAAAAGGACTTAAATATTGATCTGTTTCTCAGCCACACCTGTCATATTGCTTTAGAATATATGGATGTAACCACTGAAGTCTTATAGATTATTTTTACTTTTAGTAGCCTTTATGTGATTTTAGAAGATTCAAAGTTTTGGTCACCATTCACTTGCATTGTAAGAACCTACAGAGCTGAGATATTCTTCAAAAATTGCTTGTTCTCTGCAGAATAAAGTCAGTCATACACATCTGGGATGGCATGTGGGTGAGTAAATGATGAGAGAATTTTTGGGTGAACTATCCCTTTAAGACTAGATATGGGAGCATCAGGATAAGCAATGGCATTCATCCAAACATAGCTCCAGGACTACTGGTCTAATTTGATCTGAAGTGTTGCAAAGAAAGTTTCAGAGAGGCTCCTGTGTGTATGTGTGTGAACACCCTCCGCCTTTTAAGGTGGTTTCAGAATACATCAGTCGTGCCACAAATCCATAAAAGCGAGAAATGAGATGAAAACAACAACTTGTAAAAAGTCTTGTATAGTGATACAGCAGGAAATGTGACAAGCATAACGCCGCTTTATTCTACACTGTGCTTTATTACTGGGCTTAAGCAGAAACGCGTCATTCAGAAAAATTACAAAAGAGAGTCTAGGGACCTGGAGTCGAGGAGAAATGGGGTGCTGCTACAGCACTCTGACGGCTAATACAGCTCAATCTCATTGTGATAGACTTGGCAGAAATCCACACACACCACCCAGCACTCTAAACTGTGCTCAAAATGTCTGAAAAGTTTCTTTTCTTTGAATTTTCCCCTTTTGCAAGTCTTTACTGCATTGTTACTATAAGTTCAGACTTGAGGACAGTTAACGCTAATAAGTTACTGAGAGTCTGATGGATTAGTGCAGTGTTTTTCTTTTCTGTTTGGAAAAAAAAAGCATTGAAGCAGATCAGAGATCTTACAGAGCCATGAAACAGAAGAAATCAGCATACAGTTCTAACAAGTGCAGCAAAACTTTCGACACCAGTCCTTCAAGAGTTTAACATTCTCCATAAAGGATTACCCTGATTCTGCCAAGTTGCATTGTTCCATTGTGTCTCAAAAAAACAAACAAACATGAAAAAAATATATTTTTAAAAAGGCGCTGTTTAAATGACAAACTGATATTCTGTGTGGTTATAAACATAAAAAATAAATTACAATCAGTGAAAAGACAAAAATACAAATATTAGTTTATATTAATTTAAGTGCAAAAAAATAATTTAAAAGACATTTTAATAAATTAACAAATTAATTATTACATAAATAGGCAAATAAATATGCATGTTGGCAGCAGTTTTGAAAGTGATCAATAATCAATTTGGATTGGCTCCTCTTGCGTTCTGTAATTAAATACTTAAGTAACTTACAACCATACTGCATCAACAAGGACTAGAGTTTACCTGCTTTATTTCAGCTTTAGCTTGTTTTTCATTTTTTGTCTTTAAACTTTCTTTGTCATTCAATCCTTCTAGATAGAAGTAAAAGACTATAAAATATGCAAACCTATATACAGACGAACAGAGCAAAAAAGAGAAAAAACATTTACAGTTTATTCAGTAGTTCATGTATATACTTATCTATATTTATAATAAAATTTCCGTTCTGTTGTGATGGTTTGTCAACCGTCCATTTCCAGATTGCTATGTAAACAATTGCAGCTGAAACGATATGCGGATGGAGAAATGGAGAAGATGAGAGAGACAGACAGAAAGGCTGGTTTAAGGGCGAGAAAGAGAGGTGCGCTGAAATACGATGACGGTATGCATATCCTTGCAAATGATCTTGAAATACCTGAATGAACGTGTGTCGGAAAGATCTAGAAGGCAAAATGCAACATTCTTGGAACCTGCCTGAAGGTACGTTAAATTCCCCTACAAAATGAGGTGAACTGACTACTGATTTGTCACTGTACAGACACTTCACTGTTCGGTAAAGTGATTCAACCACCTCTGGAATTACCATATATTTACAATAGAGCCATCATAATAGCGCAATTTAATGCAAAGCGTAACCTAACAAAATGAAAGTCCTTCCCCTCTAATTTGTATTAACTAGAAATTCAAAAATCCCATTATCAACTAGTCTAATATGAGCGAAAAACTCCCCGTTGAATATGTTTGAACTCTGAAGCAGCATGTAAACACGCAGTGCGATGGGGTACGATACTTGTGCAAAACATGTACATAATGCCCACTTAATTTGTAACCGTAAGCAGAATGTCCCTCACATTACGAGTTGATGTATCAGCAGATGGCGGACGGCGGATTTTCATGTCAACCATTATTTGAAGGCTTTTCTATTAGCTGTAGCTATAGTAGTTGTCTTTTTGTTTTATTTTATTTTTTAATATATATATATATATATATATATATATATATATATATATATATATATATATATATATAAAAGAAGTAGAGTGTTTCTGTTGCTTTGACATCATTATAATGAATGGCTGCTAGCATTGTAGCACAGTGCTGCAAGGTGAACGGATGCGCTTGCGCTAGCCAATAATTCGGCGCAACATGCGCGAATCGCAGCAGAGTTAAAAAACCGTCAGGTGTCCGTATTTAAAGCCAGCTCTCAGTTCAAGTGGATAGATATCTTTTGTTTGTTCGTATATCACACGTGTTTGCAAATGTTTGCAGAGTATTTTGTAGGGCGGGGAGTCAGATATGTCCGTAACGTTTTCTGTACTATTTTGTAATAATACTCATTCTCTTTAAACTCTCAATTGAGAGGAGGACTTTTTGCATTTGTAAATAGCATATACACATATATACAGAAACTATATCAGTTTTCATACCCTTGAGTATGTGTGTGTGTGTTAGCAGATAGAGAATGTTATATCAGACAGAGAGGAATGCCTGCAGATTGCAGCTGCCGATTTGAGAGTCTTCCAAGTGCTAAAAGTCCAAAGCAGAGCAGTGGTTCAAACTCCATTTTAAATCTACAAAAAAAATTACAGCTCTACATATTGAATAGCCGGTTTCTATATATATATACACACATATAAAATATATGCATATAAATACATATATGGGTTTTGGGATTAATATCATATGTATCCATATATATGCTATACAGGTGCATACATATGAATACATATTGCTTGAACATCTGCTATACATATACATATCGTATGTACGTTATATATAAACAGGATTGTTTATCTCAAACCTTTTTAAGATGGTCTCTTAACTACAAGGTAAGGACATTAAAATAGAAAAGGTAAGGCTGCACTATGGAACAACCCTTCCCATGCACCCTTTCTCTCAACACAGAGAAAACTAGAAGAGAAATAAAAATAAATATTCTTCATTTTGAGCAGTAATTGTAAACTAGCGAAGTGAATGGCCTTGACGGCCATCGGAAATAGTTTTGCCAGTATTCAAAAGCATATCAGCAATCTATATGTATGCATTTATGCATATAGTCATATATGTTCTTTTTATACATATATCTTTTTTAAATACAACTCTTAAACCGATTGGCACAGCAAGAGATGCAGTGGTCTGATTATGTTACAGTCTTTTTTTCTTTTTTCTTTTTCATTTGTGTTAAAAAGGTTTGGTCATTTGGTCCCTACACAACTAAGGAATGACAGGTAAGTCTCCCAGCAGACTGAGGCTGTGGTTTGTGGCAGCCGATGTCCCTGGAAATGGACAGGCACTCCAAGAAAAAGTTGGCCATCTCAAGTCGAAGCGAGTTCGTGTCCTGAATTGTCACATCCTTCCAAAAAGTTTTGTCTTTCAAGTTTTTTTTAAGTCCTTTTTGTTAAATTCTAAAACAGTTCTTTAAAAAGTTTTCCCAAAGACACGTTCAGTAGTACATGATTCCCCTCTAAAAGTCTATTTTAGTTTTAAAAAGTGTTTTTTTTTTTCTCTTACTATTTATTCTTAGATTCAGTGCCTTCGAAGGGCATACATTGTTTTTCTTTTCTTTTTTTTTTTTTAAGTATATTAATGTGTTGGTCTTCAATAATTCGTCCTGTGGTTCTGCAAAATAAGGGCTTGGGGAGGTTTCAGAAAAGGGAGTACGGCATGGTCCAGTAACACCGCGGCTCCCCTGAGTTCAATGTTGAAGTTCAAAAAGGTCCATTGAGCCTGGTGATGGTGGTGTTTGTGTATCACACGGCTACATCATCCACATGTCCCACTTCAGCTGATTCCCCAGCCCTGATTATCTTGATCTGTTGTGTTTTTCTTAGATTTCAAATACATTTGGCATGTTATCAACATGTATTCCAACTACAAAACCTATGAAGGAAGCACAAAAAGAAAAAAGCATAAATTAAACATTGCTTTCTCTCAGTGTTTAAGACAGAGGCTTTTAAAGGAAATATTCACCTCTAAAATATCATTTGTATTTGCGTTCAATTAAAAGATAGCAGTTTTAGTTTTGAGATCATTGACGCCAAATGCCATTCGTTCTTGTTTTACACAGTTTTACCAAATTTGACATTATTACCATTTCATTCTTCTTTCTAAAGTGTGTTTGAAAATCATGTGATTATTTTATTCTATAAAGGATACAGGATTAAAAAAAAGTACAAATTTAAATATTCCAGATAATTTTTAAAATTAATCTATATGTTAGCTTTAGTACAGTAACAACATAAAAGCCAATTATTTAATTTTCCAACAACATGTTCTAGTTATAATATCACAGCTACTATTGTTCTCACACAATAAAAATGGGCCTTCATACATGAAAATATATAGCTGCCGCAAGGGGATCATCGTATTGGGTGGTCCTTGGCATCAAAAATTTAAAAAAAACCCTGGTATATACTACTTTTATGATACATTTATGGTGCTTTTTCCCATCCTTTTCAGAACTTAGCAGTATACAGTAAATCACCATCCACTTTTGTTACATGTAAAACAGAAGCTTGTACATTCTGCCTAATATCATCTTTTGCATTTCATGGAAGAAAGAAAATCATATGGGTTTGGAATGACAAGGGAGTGAGAAAATAACAAAATTGTAATTGTTTTGGGTGAAGTATTCCTTTAAGGCTGGAAAGTACAGGTTGATGTATCAGTACAGTGGTGAGATGTGCAGGAGTCATACTCTATTGTCTATTGCAACTCTGCAGCGAACAGAGGCGGAGATGGCTCACTAGCTGTGTAAGTAGGTAATAACTTGGCCCAGTAAAAGGCATCAGCAAGGTAAATTAATGACACAGCATTGATTTTCCATCTTCATTTAGATGAGGGGATGCGAGACAGGCTGAGATATGAGATACATGTTCACCATGGAAACGACTAATCCTTCGCCCTCTGCCACAGTCCTGCACCAGAGAGATCATTTGAGAAGGAAGGTGCCTTATTTACTGTACTTACTTAAAATCAACATGAAGCCGTATTTGCAACCCTATTTCCTTAATGTGACAGATTTCTTAATGAAACTAAAATTTTACCTTATTTTGTCCATCGGGAATTGATTGGATCATGAAAAGTGGGTGTTCCATACTAGAATTGAGCCAGACCTGAATGTGAGTTTGCTCTTGAAATAACAGCGACACCAATTTTCTGACTGGGATGTGGACGCTCAAGGCCAACTTCACCCTCGAGCATTTCTTTTTCAAATGTATTATATTTTACTGCCATTGAATTACTGTATTAAATATTGGCAAGACTTTAGAAAGGCTACGTTACCTACACTTGAAGTCAGAGGTTTACATACACTTTTTTAACCACTCCACAGATTTCATATTAGCACACTATAATTTTGGCAATTCGTTTAGGACATCTACTTTGTGCATGACATGAGTAATTTTTCCAACAATTGTTTACAGACAGATTGTTTCACTTTTAATTGACTATATCAAAATTCTAGTGGGTCAGAAATTTACAAACACTAAGTTAATTGTGCCTTTTAAGCAGCTTAAAAAATTCCAGAAAATGATGTCAAGCCTTTAGACAATTAGCCAATTAGCTTCTGATAGGAGGTGTACTGAATTGGAGGTGTACCTGTGGATGTATTTTAAGGCCTACCTTCAAACTCAGTGCCTCTTTGCTTGACATCATGGGAAAATCAAAAGAAATCAGCCAAGACCTCAGAAAAAAAAATGTGGACCTCCACAAGTCTGGTTCATCCTCGGGAGCAATTTCCAAACGCCTGAAGGTACCACGTTGATCTGTACAAACAATAGTACACAAGTATAAACACCATGGGACCACGCAGCCATCATACCGCTCAGGAAGGAGGCGCATTCTGTCTTATAGAGATTAACGTAGTTTGGTGCGAAAAGTGCAAATCAATCCCAGAACAACAGCAAAGGACCTTATGAAAATTCTGGAGGAAACAGGTAGACAAGTATCTATATCCACAGTAAAACGAATCCTATATAGACATAACCTGAAAGGCTGCTTACCAAGGAAGAAGCCACTGCTCCAAAACCACCAAAAAAGCCAGACTACAGTTTGCAAGTGTACATGGGGACAAAGATCTTACTTTTTGGAGAAATGTCCTCTGGTCTGATGAAACAAATATTGAACTGTTTGACCATAATGACCATAGTTGTGTTTGGAGGAAAAAGGGTGAGGCTTGCAAGCCGAAGAACATCATCCCAACTGTGAAGCATGTAGGTGGCAGCATCATGTTGTGGGGGTGCTTTGCTGCAGGAGGGACTGGTGCACTTCACAAAATAGATGGCATCGTGAGGAAGGAAAATGATGTGGATGTATTGAAGCAACATCGCAAGACATCAGCCAGGAAGTTAAAGCTTGGTCGCAAATGGGTCTTCCAAATGGACAATGACCCCAAGCATACCTCCAAAGTTGTGGCAAAATGGCTTAAGGACAACATAGTCAAGGTATTGGAGTGGCCATCACAAAGCCCTGACCTCAATCCGATAGAAAATTTGTGGGCAGAACTGAAAAAGCATGTGCGAGCAAGGAGACCTACAAACCTGACTGTTACACCAGTTCTGTCTGGAGGAATGGGCCAAAATTCCAGCAGCTTATTGTGAGAAGCTTGTGGAAGGCTACCCAAAACATTTTACCTAAGTTAAACAATTTAAAGGCAATGCTACCAAATACTAACAAAGTGTATGTAAACTTCTGACCCACTGGGAATGTGATGAAAGAAATAAAAGCTGAAATAAATCATTCTCTCTACTATTATTCTGACATTTCACATTCTTAAAATAAAGTAGTGATCCTAACTGACCTAAGACGGGGAATGTTTTCTACAATTAAATGTCAGTAATTGTGAAAAACTGAGTTTAAATGTATTTGGCTATGGTGTATGTAAACTTCAAATGTATAACTGTAGCCTAAAACAATGCTAAATAGCTATTTGGCTATTGACAGACCCAGACAGAACCTGCAAGTGTTTTTTTTTTTTTTTTTTTTTGCATTTTCAGTGCTGATTTTGCAGGGAAATATGCAGAATAGATTTAAATATGGAAAATAAATTATATGGAGTGGAGAGTACTACACTCTAAAAAGGAAAGTTGTTTCTTTTCTTGATGAATCATGCACAGTAAGACCAGGAATGAGCATTTAAAAAGTAAATTGTGTCAATTTTGATTTCATGTTGACTTCAAACATTCAAGATTCCTATAGTATGTGTGTGTGTGTGTATCCTTGGCTCCTGCATGAGATTCTTGCTGACCTGTCGTTCCCTGTGCGCAGCGGCGGCCTTCACCCCCAGGGTCAGGGGTGGCTGGGGGGAGGGGACGGGGCTAATATGGGCGGTTGGCATCCTTTGGCCTCTTCAGCTGCACTTTGAGTCTCTTCATGCCGATCTGAAAGCCGTTCATGGACTGGATGGCGGCCTGGGCACTACCCGGGTTATCAAAGCTCACAAAGCCTGGAGAACAGAGGAAGAGAGAGAGAGAGAGAGACAGAAGATGACATGTTAGCACCAGATGGAGGAGAGGGGGGAAAGGAAGGGAATGCGATGGAAAGATAGATTGAAGGAAGGCAGGGATTGACGGATGGATGGGGGGCGGGTGGGTGAGAAACAGGTTACAGTGACTATGTTTACGTGGACACCAGAAAGCGGGTTACTGCGAGAAAGCAGTGCTCCGGTTTACATGCACTATAAAGCGGCATACTCTTCACTCCTGTATACATGCGGCTTGGTCAGTAAGCAGCTTTCTTCACTGCAACGTAATTTTCCCATGACGCTTGTGTAAATAACAAATATGGCATCCGAGGAAGACGTTGTTATTTCATTCTCCGTTGCTTAGCTTTACTTCCAGATATTCCAGAGTTGTTGCTGTTTTTGTTTCCTTAACTTTCTATCACAAACTGTAGCGGAATTGCGCTGCAATAGTGGGGTTTCCTCTTATGTGAAACTCTGGGATTCCCCCCAATGTACGAGCACATAGATGCGAATGTGAGGGACATTTGATATTTTACATTGGTGTGTATAAATGGACATAGTTTATAGTGTATATGCTTTTACCACTGTACTCCGAGAAATGTTAAATTCTTTCCACTGTGCTGATTTGTTGTTAGGCTCCATCCTATGACATTTGTTACCCGGTCTGTTCATGCACATGCGCACTCTTCAAACACCCATCAGAACACCGCTTATGTGTTTACATGGCCACATTTAGCCGCGTTCTTGGGGAGAAGCCTAGGTGTGATAAACCGCTTTCTCTTAATCCCTTTAACGGCATATGAAATTCGCCATTCTCATTTACATGACGTTTCAGAATACCGCTTTGTGCAAAAACCCTGGAATAAACAGTTTTCTTAAGTGCATGTAAACATGGTCAGTGAGGCCAGAAATGTTTTTTTTTGTTTTTTTGTTTGTTTTTTGTTTAGGTGAAAAAATGAGGTGAATATGAAATTAAATTAATAATGAAATTAAATTAAAATATCATGTCACAGATTCAGAAGATACATATTAAACATTGACCATATATGCACAAAATCAATACAAAACTACAGCATACAGTACACAATCATCAATAATCGGAAGCACAGAGAACATGCAAAATCTAATACACAATATCCAGTTACTCCTAGCCTTAGCAAGAGGCAGTTAGTCGGACCCCTAATCAAAATTGCAAAGAATTGGTCTGCAAGCGTTGATTTAATCTACGAAAACCCTAAAAAAAAATCCTTGTATTTGTCAAAAATAACTGGTATTACTACTGTGTAAGCAACAGTGTTGGGGAATGGCTAGCTTTTTAGTAGCATGAAAGCTTAGCTATACTTTAATGCTACCAAAACCATAGCTTTTCCACTAACAAACTACTTTTTCCAACAAGAAATATTGTAAATTCTGTGTTTTCATTAGTAGCTTATAGAGTAGCTAGCTACTTTATCTAAAAGGTAACTTTACTGTAGCTTAACTACTTTAAAATAGCTTGTAGCTTAGCAAGCCACAGTTTCAAAGTAGCAATGGTAAGCAATATCCTTGTGTATTGTGCTAAATATACTGACTGATTAAAAACAACTACAATTTTAGCAGTTAGAAAACAGATGTTGTAGTTTACTAGCATGAAAGTAGCTAAGCTGTTCCCAAAATAGCATAGTTTTTCCACTAGCAAGCTAATGTTTCAAACAAGTAACATAGGAAATATTGTAAATAATGTGTTTTTGTTAATAGCTAGCTACTTAAACAAAAAGATAGTTTGACTGTAGCTTAAATACTTTAAATTATCAGTAGCTTGTAGCTTAGCAAGACTCAGTTGCAAAGTTGCATACCAAAAACTGTGCTAAATGTACTATGTGATTATGACACGATTGCTAAAAGCACCCATTTATATTAAAATATCAGTAGATGTATTTTGCTTTACAATGAAAGAAATCCTGCTGACATGACAGTAAAATTCTGTCAGTTAGCACATTAACATTTTGACACAAATTTTTTCCCCCTCCAATTTCTCATTCTCAGTCTTGAGATATTGTGATAATTTCAGCCAGCTCAGCATTTCAGATCATCATTTCTGAGTATTTGAAGCGCCTCTCGCTAACTGTGGAGGTTTATATTAAGTACGAATCCAATAGCGCTGTGTTTGTTCATGCATATGATGCTTCTGATAAGTCAAAGAGCCACTGAAGCTAGAGATAGCACTAGTTAAAATACAGAGGTTCAAAGTCTTCACAACCAGGACACAAGAACGCCCTTCTGCGAACCCCGCCCCCCAGCCTCATGTACTCCACTGATTAAAGGAATAGTTCACCCAAAAATTAACACTGATTATCTACTCACTCTTATGTTGTTTGAAACCCATTTGCGGTAATTTTTTTCCATGGAACACACAAGATTTTGTAGAGGATTACTTTTTTTAGTGCGAGTTTTTTTTTGGTGTGTATCATTTTTAGAGCTTGACAGACATGGTTGCTATGAACTGTCATTTTATGTAAAAGAGCTGTGTGAAAATTCTTGAATATTCTTCTGTGATCCATGGAAAAAATAACGGCATACAGGATTGGAACAAAATGAGGGTGAGTAAACAACAACATTTGTATTTTTGGGTGTAATATTCCTTTAAGTCTGCTACATTATATCATTTTTTTCTCCTTTTTTATGTCTCTCTTATTTCGAAAGCTTTGCTGTGGTAGAGAAATGAGGTAAAAATGTTAATAGTGTGAGTAGGAATGAGAATAATCTTCACAGGTGTCTTATCATTTTTACCCACCAAAGCATTTACTTTGGTTTGTCGCCCGATCCACAAACACTTTGGAGGAGATGACATTACCGAAAGGCAGGAACATCTGCATCAGCTCGCCGTCCCCAAACTCCTGAGGGAGGTGATAAATAAACAGGTTACACCCTTCAGGCCCTGGAGAAAGAGAGAGAAAAGGAAAGAAACAGGGACAGAGGTGGAGAAAGAAAAACACAAGGACGATTGCAGAGAGGAAGATGGAGAAGAAAGTGTTGTGGGGGAGGAATAAGGTGGAGAAAAGAATGAATAGATAGAAGGGGAATTAAAAAAAGAGAGGGAGGGCAAAAAAGACACAGAGAGTGAAATTAGACAGCTTGAAAGAAAAATACAGAGCAGTATGCCATGTGCATTCCAGCACAGAGATAAGAAGACTAGTACCTAAAATCATCACAGAGAACTAGCAGTTCTCTCCTAAGGTTTTTATTTAAAAAATTTATAGTTCTGACTAACAACAACTGTATGCAACCTACATTTTGGCTAATTGTTTATTCAGATTATAATAATTAATACACTTAACTACTTACTGAACATTGGTGTCTTTATTATATTATTGTTGGAGTTGTTTTAAAAGTCACACAAACAGGTAATCCCAACCCAAACTCACACCATTGGTTGAGCCAATGTTGTTATGTTGTGCCCAGTGCTGAAACAAACAGAGCACAATTTCGTTTGGTGCCACTAGTGGCACAGAAATGACATATTTGCTTAAATTTGATAAAAACATCTGTAGCATGCTGCAGACAGACAGCAACTTTCATCTGCCAGTTTGTTAGAAGGAAATAGAAACTTTATATATGTTAAATAAGAGGAAACATGTTTACATACATATTTATTTGCAGTGCTGTCTGATTGCCAAACTAGGCTTCATGTATAAGTGTATTTATGTCAGTGTCAGTTTATTTATAGAGCAAGATTAAAAACAACAGTGCTGACCAATGTGCTGTACAATAATCAAGTATAAAACACTGTGTAAGGATGATACCAATGAACATACAACAATAAAACATGTAAAATACTAATAATTAACTAAACTCTGTTAGACCAAATGTCACAGAAAAAAGATGAGTTTTCAGCTGTGGTTTAAAAATGTATAAAGAAGAGGCATTTCTTATGTACAAGGGTAAGCTGTTCCAGAGTTTTGGGGTGGCTACTGCAAAAGCCCTGTCACCCTTTTGCTTTAACCTGGACCTGGGAACAATCAAAGTCCTCTGTTCAGAGGACCTAAGAGACCTTGTGGGATTATGCAGCTGTAGTAGATTAGAAAGGTAAGATGGGGCTAAACCATTCAGTGAATTAAAAACAAATAAAAAGAGTTTAAAATCGATTCTGTAGCGCACCGGCAGCCAATGGAGAGAGACCAAGATGGGGGAGATGTGATCTCGCTTGCGTTTACCAGTCAGGAGCCTAGCAGCAGCATTCTGAACCATTTGCAGATGAGACGATGACTGACTGATTCCTACGTAAAGAGAATTACAGTAGTCCAGTCGTGTGGAAACAAAGGTGTGAATCACTCTCTCAAAATCAATAAAAGTAAGAAAAGGCTTAACTTTGGCCAGTAATCTTAAATGAAAAAAGATAATCTGTTTGTCAGATTTAAGAGTGTTATCAATCAGTACACCTTGGTTCTTCACAACTGGTTCACAAAAAGGGGCAAATGGGCCCAGGTTTGAGGAATCGAGGATGTCCGAGCCCCCAAAATAAACAATCTCTGTTTTTCATTTAGAATTAGAAAATTCATAGACTATCATACAAGCAGTCCAGTAAGGATTCTGCAGCACTTTTAATATTTTTTCTTAGTGGCAGATAAATTTGCGTGTTATCTGCATAACAATGAAAAGAGATGACATGTTTATTAAAAATGGACCATAAGGGCAGCATATACAGTGAAAACAAAGTAGGACCAAGGATGGACCCTTGGGGAACCCCACAAGTGAGGGGGTCAGAAGAGGATGAGACTTGACCAAAGTTAACTGAAAAACTTCTATTGGACAAGTAAGATTTAAACCATTTGAGAGCAAGTTCCTTGGATACCTACTGATTACAGTACTACAGTATACTCTAAATGGGTCATTGACAATTAAGGTTGTCTGAGGTATTCTGAATTTTTTCATAGACATTAAGATGAAAACATTCCTAAAATATTCCTTTAATAATTGCTGCTTACAATATCGTACAATCTGCTAATTTAGCCTACACAGACATCATGACAGCTTCTCAGTGTAACTATCTATATACAAATCTCACTTTAACAGAAAGTTAATGAAAAGGCAATTATGAAAGATGTCACCAGATGCAGAATCAACTCTGTTAGCTGCGTTTCCATCCAACTATAAAATGTGCATAAGACATTCTGAATGGAAACGCTTGATATGCGAATAAACTCCCAAAATTTTCACAAAATTTAATGCGCTAGGAGGAGGTGGATTGTCTAGAGTTTAGCATTAGTTAAAATGTGCATTAAAGTGATGGAAACGGCTTATTTGCATGAACGATGACGTGTCATGACCATTTAAAAAGCACGATGGCAATGCGCTCGTTGGATGGTATACTGTATGTGTGCGAGAGCTTGAAGTGACTGGCTCAATGAAAGGCCTGACCTTGGCACACAATTCTTCAAACGTAGCCCTGGTTAGTTGAAAGTGCTTCACCCACAGATCGCTGTTAAAGTGGGTCCTCATAATCCACCAGAACCGTTTTGAGCGCGGGTGCTCCCAGGTATATGGAGGCTGTCGGCGAATGGGAATAGCCATTTGAGCCCTCATTATGTGCGCTATTGCACTTATTCTGCAACGTCTCCTGGCAGCATTTAATAACAATGTACAATTGCATTATTACAGCAAATACAACTTTACCCGAGCAAAGAGGTCTTTCAGCTGCTCCATGACAAAAAGGCGGGTTCCCTCAAGATAATGCGCATTTAAAATTCATGGAAACGCTCAACTTTTTGCATTTTCTTTAGTAAAATTTTCAGAAATGTGCATTAAAAATGCTAAACGTTTTGAAGGAAACCCAGCTAGTTGAAACTGTCTTAGTTGAAACTGTCTTAATGTACTGTAGCATGTCTGTTGGCAGCAGACTCACCTTCTCTCTGTTGCTGGGGGATGATGGGAGGTGGTTGGGGAAAAGCCTGGCTGATCTGTCCATATGTAGCAGGGAAGGCTGCTGAGACACATACACACACACACACCTATGTGTCAGATAACACACACACTCATACACACATTCCAAACATCTCACACTGGTTGACTAGTCATCCAACAAGCAACTAGTGGCAATGCTTAAATTGGCGTGATTACAGTGTGCTGTGCTGTGCTGTAGCTTAGAGGTTAGACAGTTTGTGTGGTAAAACACTCTCAGAAAAGTTTTAAATTCATTCCCTTTTTAGCACCACCACTACAGCCATACAAATTCCGACAGACATTTTTGGCCGCCGCATCAAATTTTCTTAGTGTTTTTTGAGCATCCCGCCATGAGCATTTTTGTTCTTGACGCATGAATATGTCTAATGTAAACACCCCCCAAATAATTTTTTTTTTATTGTAAATAACCCAACTTTTAAAAACGTATCTCAAGACCCTTGCATTCTGTTCCACTCCACTGCCTATTTGTTTTTTAACACAAGAATGTGTCAAAAGACCCTTTCACACCACCAGCGACATCACGTGAGAAAGCGACACGATCCCATTCATTTACAATGAGAGCATAGCGACTTCCGGCTACTCAAGCTGCAGTGGCAGTTGGCGACTGAGATCGCAATGGAGAGCGACAAGACAAAGTTGAGAAAATTTTACATTTATGCAAATGACGAGCGACATTCGCAAGCGACTACCAATGAGATTGAAGACAATGTTGCTCATGTCATCTGTCTCCTGG
This sequence comes from Myxocyprinus asiaticus, assembly GCF_019703515.2. Taxonomy (NCBI): domain Eukaryota; kingdom Metazoa; phylum Chordata; class Actinopteri; order Cypriniformes; family Catostomidae; genus Myxocyprinus; species Myxocyprinus asiaticus. The sequence goes on from NC_059381.1 coordinate 9,046,112, forward strand.
CAAACTGGAGACGAGTACAGGCAAGATGGAGAAGTTTCAGCATCGTGAGGGATTTTTACTGTTCTATATCATTTGTCTGTTACCAAATGAATGGATATAATAAAATAATGATGCGTGGAAAAGTGTGTCAAAAATGGGCAGCGTTCCATGTGAATTTGATTCATTCATTCATGATAGACTGATCGTCTTGTTAATGATTTATATTGATAGATTGATCATCTTGTTAGGGATTTTATGCACTGAACACTGCTGCACATTTTATAAAACACTCTACACTGCAGAATGTAAATTTTTAGAGACAAGATTCCTTGTCAAACTGTAATGATTTCTTAATTTTACTGGTACTAGGCCTCATCCGTGATCAAATTTTCAGCTATGGCCAGACATGCAGTCCTCCAATAACGTTCCAGTGACAAACAGTAGGAACGCCCACTAGCGACACAGATCGCAGAGTCTAACGACACCAAGCAGCAAAGTCGCTGGCGGTGTGAACGGGGCTTTATGTAAATGCCCCTTAAAGGAATATTCCCAGTTCAATACAAGTTAAGCTCAATTGACAGCATTTGTGGCATTACATTGATTACCACAAAAATTAATTTTGACTTGCCCCTTTTTTTAAAAAAAAGCTCATATCTGGGTTCCAGTGAGGCACTTACAATGGAAGTGAATAGGGCCAATCCATAAACATTAAAATACTATTTCAAAAGTAAAGCCAAAAGACATTAGCAATATGCGCGTTATCATGATTTTAGTTTGATAAAATTGCTTACTAACCTTTTCTGTGTAAAGTTATATCCAATTTTTCAACTTTGTTGCCTTGATGATGAAATGTCAACAAACCCCAAAACCCTAAAATGACTTAAACAACTTTACCACTTAAATAATACACAAGTTTTAACAGAAGGATTAATGTAAGTGCTTTTCTAAAATTATAAGTTTCACATTTCTGCCTTTAATCCCTCCAAAAATTGGCCCCATTCACTTCCATTGTAAGTGCCTGACTGTAACTTCGATTTCTGCTTTTTTTTTTTTTTTTAAGAAAAGCGAGTACGAATCAAAAGGTGTGGTTATCAAAATTTTTCCACAAATGCTGTCGATTGAGCTTAACTTGTATTGAACCTGGAATATTCCTTTAAGAAACAGGTCTGATCAAAAATAGGTTTTAAAACTTTGTTTTTTAACACAAGAACAACATTATGTTAACAACCCCTATGAAACGTGTCTGATCGGGTCGGGTGAACCCAAAGCCAGGGCTAAGGATAATTAGTTGACTAGTCCATTCTGAAAATATGTAGTTTTGCACTCATCCCAAGTGCATGCATTTTTTATTAACTTAACACCCTTGTTAAACTTAACATGTTTCCGTATGTAGACACAACATGCTCAGATTCAAGACAAATCACAAACGGCCTCTCTTTGAGTGACAGACCTGCATATTGTTGGACTCCAGCGTAAGCCTGCTGTAAGGGGTCTGCTGCAGTGGGACTCTGAGCTGAAGAAAGAGAGAGGGAGAGAGAGAGAGAGAGAGAGATAACAGACACAGGGTCACCGAGTACATTGGGGCAGAGCTGTACACAGGGAGTGAGCTTACATCACGCCCCTCCCCTCACTCCACACCGTTAACCCCAAACAATTAAGCCGCGGAGCTCGAGCAGGGCCCTGCCAAGCTTCCCTGCTGCCCGAGAGTTGGAAAGACAGCCACTTCTACACGGTACATCAATCAGCTGAGAACTTTCACAGTAATAAAGGCAATTCTGCCCCAGTCTTCTAAACTCCTGTATTTCTATTCTGAACACCAAGACACAGACGGACAGCTCAGTAACTTATGGTTAAACACTTGTACACGAACACAGTACATTTTTCAACATCCACTGTCTGAATTTGTGTGTTTGGAGCTCGTTTGATGGACTTGTACTGTAGATTATATTTCCCTTAGAGTAGTTAACCTCTTTTGCTCCAAACCCATATGACTTTCTTTTTTTCCTTGGAACACAAAAGGAGATGTTTTGAAGAACATTCCTTTCCCTACAATGAACTTTAAAATGGGCACAAAACACCATAACATCAACATAAGTAATCCATTTGACTCATGACTGTACTGAGGAACAGACCGGAATTTAAGTTGTTTTTCAGTGAATATTCAAACTTGCTGCATCGTGTTTGGTTATAAGATATGCGGAAAAAAAGCTGTTTGGTGTCATTGGTGTCCAACATGCTGCAGCATGTCTTCAAGTGCCAAGTTTTGAGATCTACAGCAGAGTGGAAAATAGTCAGTGAATAATGACTTAAATTTAAGTCTGTTTCTCGCACAAAACTGTCATATGGCTTCAGAAGACTTGGAATATGTGGAATTTAGTGCACAAGTCATATGGACTACATGTACAGTTATGAGTGTACCATGAAAGAAAAAGTCAAATGGATTTGGGATGACATGAGAGTAAGTGACGACAAATATTGTAATTTTTGGGTGAACTATCCCTTTAAAGCCTACACAAGGACCACAGTTTATCACAGTGGTGTAGCCTAGTGGTTAAAGTTCTGGGCTGGTAACCAAAAGGTTATAGGTTTACAACCTTATCCCCAGGTTACTGTCTCTAAGTTAATTGTAAAACTTTGTACAATTGTCTGCTAAATGACTTCTTACAATACTTTACAGTGCATGCATGCAACTATAGCCACATTATAACAGCAACAACAAAAAGTCACTCTACAAAATTGACAACACCAAACAAACATAGAGATGTCTCACATTTCACTACCTGTCAAGAATATACTGCATTTGTCTCTGTTGCGCACTCATAAACACAAAGAAACACTGAAACCAGTCAAACACAAACACACACAGTAATACAACACTGCACGACACTAACAACAGGTCTCGGGTGAATTTTGAAGGAGGTCGATACCTTCTGAGAGGGAGGACAGGAAGCAGCTTCCCTGAACCCCAAAACAACTCCTCTGCGCCACGCCCAGGCCGCCCTTCTCCGAGTCTTCCCTAAACACCACCTCCTGCAAAACTGGGATACAGCCATGAGACAGGCATTTGCTTTTCTCTGTGGTACTGGACATAAATACCACTCCACAACACACATCTAAAAGCTAACAGCTCACCGCAAGACATTTCTGCTTACCCTTACAACTCTAAACGGACAGTTTTCAGATAAAGTTGCTTTGAAACAAGCTTGTTTAATACCAGTCTGTTGACTCGTGAAATAGACCACACATACTATCATAGTTCCTCAACAATGTACGAGTGAACAGTGCTTAAGATAAATTGCTTTAATGTAGAAACATTAAACTGTATTATAAACAATGTTCATGTACTGTACTGTATATTATTGTTTATAAATTAATAAGCTCCACAAACGAATACACACTGAGTATCTTTAGTTCATTTATATAACTTAGTACTTAATTATGAAAATACAGAGTGACCTTTTCACCATAATGCAAAGTGTGAACATAAGTGTGACCATGGCACTTTTTAAAAACAATATCAAAATCTGCCATAACATTCCAATATCGGTGTTTCTTCAATTTTGGGCATTTCTAGCACTGTGGACATCAAAGTAAAGTCTCACTTTTACTAGTTCATTTAATTTGTCTACTAACAATGTCCACAAACGCATGCACAGTACATGCATCACAGGAGTTTTTTGTCTGAAAGTCCTGAAAATTGCCAACAGTTTCATTGTTTAAATTTCAACAGAATGTGGTGTTAGAAATGATGGTGATGGAATTACATTTTGTAACAATTTACAATAAGGTTCCATTTGTTAACAGTTAACAACATTAGTTTGCATGAAATAACAATGAACAGTACTTGAACAGCATTTATTAATCTTGGTCCATGTTAATTTAAACATACTGTATATTAATACATTTTCAATATCAAAAGTTGTATATGTTAACATTAGTTAATGCACTATGAAATAACAATGAACAATTGTATTTTTATTAACTAGCATTAACAAAGATTAATAAATTATGGAAGCCCTGAAATGCAAGGTGAAAAAAAAATCACTAGATGAAAATTCACTAGGTGAGTCTATGTCCCACAATAATTGTATTTTATTTTTTCCTTAGGACAAATTTATTTTTCTCTGCATTTTTTTTCTCTCTGAATTTTATTTTTCTTTCTAAGAGGCAAAAAATGAGATTTTTTTCTTGCTAGCTAACAATTAGCATGTGGTACCAACCTCGACCACCAGGTGTTACTATCAGTAAGTACAAAATGCTTACAAGATGACAGAACGTCCTGGTTACTTGCGTAAACTCTGTTCCCTGATGGAGGGAACAAGAAGTTGTGTCGATGTAGTGACACTAGGGGTCACTCTTGGGAGCCCGAGACACCTATGGTCTTTGATAAAAGGCCAATGAAAATTGGCGAGTGGTATTTGTATGCCACTCCCCCGGACATACGGGTATAAAAGGAGCTGGTATGCAACCATTCATTCAGGTTTACTACAAACATGGAGACTGAGGCAGAGGGGCTCTGCCCAAAGAAGACGCAGTTTGCCAACAGGGAAACGAATTAGCGGAAGATATATATCACATGGGGTTACCTTACAGGGAACCGCCACATGCGGAGCACCTACCCCAGAACAGGGTTCATAGTTAGCACGTGTACTGGGCCAGCAGCGAGCCTCTCTGAAAACTCGACTGCCACAGGGCTCGGAGGAAGTCAACCAGGGAACATAATTTGTGAACACTACTGGGAATTAATGGCGCACGTCTTCAGTTCAGAAGAGTTGGAAGGCGCTATGTGCAAGTGATACACCTGGCCGGCTATCCCTGGCTTATCCGCTTGCATTGCGTGCCACTACCTGGGATGAAACCGGTTCCACCCGGAGGTTGTAGAACCTTGCAAAGGTGTTGGGTGTTGCCCAGCCCGCTGCTCTGCAAATGTCTGTTAGAGAGGCACCCCTGGCCAGGGCCCAGGAGGCCGCTACACCCCTGGTAGAATGGGCTCGTAGCCCTACTGGGGGCGGCATGTCCTGGGTGTGATATGCCATCGCTATGGCGTCAATGAGCCAGTGGGCAATCCTCTGCTTGGAGACAGCGCTTCCTTTCTGCTGTGCACCAAAGCACACAAAGAGCTGCTCAGAGATCCTAAAGCTCTGCGTGCGATCCAAATAGATGCGTAAAGCGGGTACCAGACACAACAACGACAGGGCTGCATCTGCCTCCTCCTGGGACAGCGCTCGCAGGTTCACCACCTGATCCCTAAAAGGGATTGTGGGAACCTTGGGCACATAGCCCGGTCGGGGTCCCAGGATCACGTGAGAGTAGCCCGGACTGAACTCCAGGCATGTTTCGCTGACAGAGAACACTTGCAGGTCTCCTACCCTCTTGATGGAAGTGAGCACAGTCAGTAGGGCAGTCTTCAAGGAGAGTGCCTTAAGCTCAGCTGACTGTGTGAGCTAGGATTAGCCAGTCATCGAGATAGTTGAGAATGCGAATGCCCACTTCCCTTAACGGGGCAAGGGCTGCCTCTGCGACCTTCGTGAAGACACGAGGAGACAAGGACAGGCCGAAAGGGAGGACCTTGTACTGATATGCCTGACCCTCGAATGCAAACCACAGGAAGGATCTGTATCGAGGTAAAATCGAGATGTGGAAGTACGCGTCCTTCAGGTCTACTGCCGCGAACCAATCTTGATGCCGGACGCTTGCCAGAATGCCTTTTTGCATCAGCATCTTGAACGGGAGTCTGTGTAAAGCTCGGTTCAGTACTCGCAGGTCCAAGATTGGCCGCAACCCACCGCCTTTTTTCGGTACGATGAAGTAGGGGCTGTAAAACCCCTTCTTCATCTCAGCTGGAGGGACAGGTTCTATCATGCCCTTCAGTAGGAGGGTGGCGATCTCCGCACGCAAAGTAGCAGCATTTTCGTCCTTCATCAAGGTGAAGTGGATACCGCTGAACCTGGGCGGGCGCCTGGTGAACTGAATCGCGTAGCCAAGTCGGACAGTCCGGACCAGCCATCACGATGGATTGGAAAGCGCAAGCCACACATCCAAGTTCTGCGCAAGGGGGACCAAGGGGACAACATTGTCGGACGTACTGGCAGGTGGGGTCTCGCGGCGGGGCGGAGCTTGAGGTGCCACACCACGTCGTGGCCGTGCTGAGTCTAGGGACATCGAAGCACTTACCTGGCTCCTTGTGACCACCCCTGGAACAGCCTGGGATGGGGAGGAAGAGGCCTGTCCTCGTGACCCGTGGAGACTGTCATATCGGGGGCGAATGTGTGCCACAGCTGGGCGCTCATGGGCGGGAAGACCACTGCTGGAGCGCCAGTCCTGCAAGGAAAAACCCGTGGACGGTAGTCGTGATGACGGCCGTGCACATTGGGTATGTGACACAGGGAAGAAGGAAACCGCTCATCTGCTGAACTGTTGGGTACCGCAGCCACTTGGGCATACGGCGAAATCAAACATAAAGGCAACAAAAGATCTCCACCCGGCCCTCCACCGGGGGATGGAGTGGTCTTCTTACCAGCTCCAGATGAGTGGGTTTCTTTGACCCTGGGTCACCCGTCTCAGGGGCGCTTTGACAACCTCCATGGGTTCTTAGCAGCCGACTGTGAGACGGGTGGCATCTGCATCCTGCGGTGGGCTCCACGCCGGGGCTGGGCCGAAGTGGCGGGCTGCGGCGGAGCCGGTGCAGTCACCGCAGGGGAACGCCCTTGCGACGGGCAGGATATGCCGGATAGCCTCCGTCTGCTGCTTCACCGTCGAGAACTGCTGGGCAAAGTCCTCGACGGTGTCACCGAATAGGCCAGCCTGGGAAATGGGGGCAGCAAGGAACCATGTCTTGTCGGCCTCACCCATCTCGACCAGGTTTAGCCAAAGGTGGCGCTACTGGACCACTAATGTGGACATCGTCTGCCCGAGAGACCGTGCCATGACCTCCGTCGCTCGGAGAGTGAGGTCAGTCACCGAGCGCAGTTCCTGCATCAGATCTGGGGCAGAACTACCCTCATGCAGTTCTTTTAGCGCCTTGGCTTGGTGGACCTGCAGGAGAGCCATGGCATGCAGGGCAGAGGCGGCTTGTCCAGCAGCACTGTAGGCTTTAGCCGTCAGGGACGACGTGAACCTACAGGGCTTGGACGGGAGCTTTGGGTGTCCGTGCCAGGTGGCAGTGCTCTGCGGGCATAGGTGCACCGCGAGCGCCTTATCCACTGGGGGAATCGCCGTATAGCCCCTGGCCGCTCCCGCCATTGAGGGTAGTGAGGGCGGAGGAACTGAGGAATCGGGACCGGGCAGTAAAAGGTGCCCCCCACGATTTTGTGAGCTCCTCGTGCACTTTCGGGAAGAAAGGCACTGGAGCGGAGCGTGGCTTTTTGAGTGGCGCCGTGAGCCCAGGAACCAATCATCGAGCCGCGAGGGTTCAGGGGAGAGTGGAGGGTTCCACACTAGCCTGACGCTCGCGGCCACCCGGGAAAGCATGTCCGTCATCTCTGCATCAGCCTGTGACTGGGCAATCGTCCCTGAAGAGGGGAGCCCAGCTGAGGCTTCTGCGTCTGACTGGACAAGCCCGCTCTCCGATGCTGCGCTCGAGAACTCATCATCTTCGCAGGCTCTGAACAAGAGGGACGCCGTGAGACGAGCCGGCGGGCTCATCCGGAAGCCTGACTGGGGCAGATGAGCGTGCTGGGGAATGGGAGGTCCGCGGGGGGATACCCGGCAGAGGCGATCCCATTGGGGTTCCCAAATCGCCCCAGTGCTAACTGCGCTGGCCTCATAACCATAGGAAGAAGGACCGAGGTGGGGAGCCGCTGGGGTTTCTTACGAAAGCAAGCCGCGACCGCAATGTTGCCATGGTCATGTTCTCGCAGTGAGAACTCGCGCCCAGACATGAAAGACAGCGATCATGACCATCCGAAGTTGAGAGAGAACGACCGCAACCAGGAATAACATACAATCGGAAAGGCATCTTCCGTGTGTGCCGCTCTTTTAGAGAAATATACTCTTTTAGAGAAATAAACTCTTTCAGAAAATATACACTCTTTTTTCTGCCGAAGCGCCCAGGGGCGTTCTCTGCAGTGCACCAGTGCAGAGGAGGGAGAAGCCGCTGAAATGCGCCATCAGATCCAGCATAGGTGAATGAACAGTAGAAATTCAGCTCAGTGAGCATGACCGTTTGGCTCCGAAGAGAAAATCTGAATGAGTGGTTGCATACCAGCTCCTTTTATACCCGTATGTCTGGGGGAGTGGCATGCAAATACCACTCACCAATCTTCATTGGCCTTTTATCAAAGACCAGAGGTGTCTCGGGCTCCCAAGAGTGATCCCTAGTGTCACTACATCGACACAATGTTGAGTGAGTGACAGATAGGGAATGTTGGTAGTACTTTATCTGCTGATTTAAAGTTATAGTATACTAAAATAAAAATATTGTTTTTCAAATCTAAATTAAGAAAAAAATTTTTAGACAGTCTTCTAATACATGAAATCCCACAATTAAATAAATATACCTTTAGGTTACATATGTTTCATATGGCATTCGTTGTGACAATGAGATTATTTCTGATTGTTTGATGACCTTCACCATTGGGAATATCGATGCTGCTATTGATATTGCGTTTCTTTAAATTGTTGACCAATTTAAACATGCGCTAGATGGACGTCTTTGACCATTGTGACACCTCTCGCTGTGTTTTCGGTGCATTCTGTAACCTTCATAAGCATAAGACTTAATACTTAATGATAGGGGTTGGTACCACATGCCAATTGTTAGCTAGCAAGAATTGTTTTTTAAATTAATTAAAAAAATTAATTTCAGAGAAAACAAAATTTCATAGAGAAAAAAACTTCAAAGAGTAAAAAAAAAAACTAATTCAGAGAGACAAACTAAAATTTCAGAGAAAACAAAAACAATATTTTGCCTGAGGAATTTTTTTTTGTAGGACATAGGATCAGGAAGGCACTAAGACACGTAAAAAATTTACCTAGTGAAATTTAGTTTTTTACCTTGTGGTTCAGGGCTTCCGTAATAAATGCTGGAAAAATATCTACCTTTTTCCTGGGGGTCTTACTGGTGAAACGAATGTGGATGGGACTTCCACCTTAAGTCGTTCTATAGTATTCCCTAGCTCTGGTTGCAGTCATTTTAAGACCCTGTTTACAGCTGGTAATAAGACGTGTTTCGGATGATCCGTTCACAAAGGTCAGCGCTAAATATAGTTGTAAATGGGGTGCAAAATGTTTTGTGACTGGTTCACAAAAACACATACAGAGGTAGTCAAAAACCACATTGCATTTGAGGTTTAAAATGGCGTCTTGATGCGTCCCGGACAGCAACAAAGCACCACCTCTCACCAGTCAATCACCTGGCAAAATTTTTTTTCAACTTACGTGCGGATTTAAAACGAAATAACCGTCCGCTCTGAAAACTATGAGAATGAGAACCTCGCAGCTCTTCCTTAGTGTGCCTGTCTGATTTGAACATTTGATTTGACTTTATGACTTTTTTTAGTTTATTATCGTTCAGTAACACTGATATTTTGATTGATGTATGTCCATACGAAATCATACACTCAAAATCCCAACACCACAATGGAAGAATGAATGGACGTATGCCGTAACAACAGCAGTGTTTACTTGACATTGGAAGTAACGCCCATATTTCTCGCTAAGCATCACGGGACATAGGAAATAGGTGGATACTGTCCATTGTTAGTTCATGATATCTAATGCATTAACTAATGTTAACAAATGGAACCTTATTGTAAAGTATTAACAACATTTTTAAAGTTTTTGAAATAAAATGGCTGATTTCTTTGTATTGATAAGATTTATTTCATAGCTAACATTTTATGTCTCCTAAATAAACACAATTAAATAATACTGGAGAAATTACAGCTTTAATTGGAAATGACAGCCAAGGAAAATACTCTGGTATTTACCTTTCAAACATCACTAGTCTTATATTTCATCTTAATTATGCTCTTCACTGACACTTTTGTCAACTTGGTGAACAATTACACTAAATTATGAAAAACATTATTTACGGGCAAAATTGTTTGGTGTGGGGGAAAGGATGCCACAACTGTAGGTTGTAATTTTTGAACAATTAGAAATAATTTTCACTCAATAAATAATGAAATGGTTTATGTTTATTTATCTCTTTGTTTAGATTATTAGTTTTAAACATGCCATTATTTGTATTTTTATCATGTGTTTTCATAGTTTAATATTGAAAGTCTGGATCTAGGATGAGGCTAAAACAATCAAATCTATAAATAAAAGTCATTTGAAAAGTACCAAAATTAAATGAAGGTCTGGTAAAAAGTTTATAAGCAGTTTTAATGTGACCTTCATATAACAAAAAGTTTAAATTTGTTAGTTTTAATTAAAATCAACCACTGGGACACGGAATTGCCCAAAGTTAAAGAAACACCCATGTATCTGTTGATGTGTACCTGGGTAAGGATGGATCCCATTGGTAAACATGGCCTCTGCTGGGGGCTGGCCATTGGCCTGATGAGGTGGCAGCCCTGTGAAACCATTAACACTGATCGGAGATGGAATGCTGGTCACTGTGGGAGCCGTGATGCCAGGGGGCGTGCTTCCACCTGGGGGCGGAGCCAGAGAGGAGATATGACACAACTGAAGACTGTTTAAGTACTATGCACTTACTTCATTAAAAAGTTCAGTGAACAATTAATGTTTTTTTGTAAAATACCTAGGGCTCTTACTAAGCAAGAAAAAAGAAAACATTATTGACAATTACTTAAGAAGGAACAAACATAGTATTGAGATATTGAGACAACATCAACAGAGTAACATAGAAAAACAAAAACAGCTAAAATGGAAATCCATGAATAATTGAAACACATTAAATGCTTCTTGTTTACGCCAGGCAAAATCATTCAGAGCTGCACTTATGCTCTATAAATCAGGCATAGTCTCACAAGCCAGACTCCTGACTACCTGTATAATGTACAGCGCACATTGTAGTTAATGAGCGAAAGCTCATTTTTTAAATAATGACATGCATTATGCACCAATCCATTCTGCAGACAGTTTTCAAAACATGTACTAACCACAAGGCCATGCCTCTAGAAAAACACTGTTTAGTTAAATCTTATAAAATCAAATTATTGTACCATATGTGAAAGCGTGTTTGCTCTCACCTGATGTTGGGGTCATGGGAGCCCCTGGGAGGCCGTTGATGGTGGCCATGTGTTGCATCTGTGCAGCAGCAAAAGCGGCCATAGGGCTTAGATATCCTCCCTGACCAACTGATGCCATCAGTGCTGCCTGCTGCTGGACCTGAAGGAGAACACCCATCCAAACACACACACACACCTTTAAATGAAATTACCTCATAAAAGTTTTCTCTCCTGTGTTAAAATATTTCCTATTCAAGACAGGAAATTGGGGTGCAGCATACTGAAAGTCTCATGCCTTGTTTTTTAAATAGCCAATAAGCTTTTGTTATGTCAGAGCCATAAACCATGACTTTTTCCTTGCTAATCGGTTAGAAATTATATTAGAGGGAGGGACATTTTTATTCTAGAGAGCATTTGATTGAACAAAATCTGTGTAGTGCAAGATGAGTCATCAACATTTTTATTCAGATTTTGTGAAAGAGAAAGACTGTATATTTTAAATGCGTATATCTACTAAAAGTGAATTTCGTCGACTTTTATGCATACGCTAGCATTTAGATGGTTTCAAAGCTAACAGACCTGCACTAAAAGCCACAAAACACCAATTTTGATTTCATGGGGTCTTTAAATAAAAACAAAGAACATGCCATCTTACACTCTAAAAAAGAAAGGTTCCTAAAAGGGGATGATTTATAGTTATAGTATAATAAAATAAAATGTGTGTTTTTCAAATCTAAATCAAGAAAACAATTTTTTTTAGATAGTCTTCTGATACATGATATCCTACATTTAAATAAAAACAAAGAACATGCAATCATACACTCTAAAAAAGAAAGTTTCCTAAAAGGGGTTGATTTTGAGCGTTGCCATAGAAGAACCCTTTTTATAATGGGGAAGTTTCATGGATGTCCTACATGGAACCATACGTGCTGATAAAGTGTGTATAATGCATAAAGCATTGTGTATAATCAAGACTTTAAAAGAGTCAACAGATTTTTCCACTGAACAGCAGTGAGATTTTGTAGTTTATTGGGGGAAATAGTGAGTAATGAGAAAAGAGAGAGAGAGAGAGAGAGAGAGAGAGAGAGAGAGAGAGAGAGAGAGAGAGAGAGAGCTCTCTTGCCTGTGCATAGGCACCGTACGCTCCAAACTGCAGGGCCATCGGATTGAAGATGCCCATCTGACCGGCCATCTGCTGCATGCGTCGAATGGTCCGCTCCTTATCTGTGTCTGCAAACTTTACCACCAGGCTGGAGGAAGCACCCTGAAACACACACACACACACACACACAAACATACAAACACAAGAAATGAGGATGTTTTTTGCCTAAAATGTGCTTATCATACAGAAGTACATGATCAGACGTGTTGGCACTCACAGGCATGGTTTGGCTGCCGTGTAAAGCACTAATAGCGGCCTGAGCTTCTGCATGAGTGGAATACTTCACAAACGCACAACCTAAAGAGAGAGAAACAATCAAAAACACCATCTTTAACATTAAATGTGTCCATATGTTCTTTTTGGGAGTATCAACAAAAATGAAACCTCGTCTCAAGGAACCACGTTACCATACTGACATTTTTGCAAAATGATTTGGACGTGTCGAGGCCAGGGCAAGCTCATCCTATAGGCGCAAAAGGGTACATAATCAATGGACATTCCACTCCTGTTCAAGCAATCGTGTAATTTTTTTTTTCCTCTAAATTTCAGAAGCGAGCTACACTGCGTGCTGCAATGCAGCAGAACTCTCTTTGCGATGTGCTTGGACCTCATCATTTAACACACAAACCACAATTACGGTAACAACCAAACATAACATTAAAAGTTCACCCAAAAATCGAAATTATTTTATCATTTGCTCACCCTCATGCCTTCCTAGTGCTTGAAACATGCGCAGAGCGCTAGATGGCGCTAGGAAGTGTAATCGAGCTTGAAATCATGATCGCCAAGGAGACTGCAGATGTCATGATTTATAGTGAAAAAGGAGTTACATTTTGGTCTGTTCTCACCCAAAATAGATTAGATAGCTTCAGAAGACACTTGAGTCTTATGGATTACTTTTATGCTGCCTTTATGTGCTTTTTGGAGCTTCAAAGATTTGGTCACCTTTCACTTGCATTATATAGACCTACGATTTTTATTGTATTTACTGAAAATACAGAATTATGTTAGATACATATGCTGCTTACACACTGTTACTGGTTACATACATTTAAAATATTTTTAATTAAAATTGTATTTTTCTAAAATAATAATGTCTCTGATTACATCTAATATATATATATATATATATATATATATATATATATATATATATATATATATATATATATTTAATGGAAGTGCATGCTCATCCAGTTAAATAATTATAATTTACTGATGAAATCAAATCAGACATGACATTAGTATTATATTTCCCCATAGCATTATTATACATTACATGCATACACTACCATTAAACCTCTGTAAACTTTCATTTTCTCTCGTACAGTCTGAGCAGATCACTCTCACGCTTCAAACGGACATTCGATCCCTCGCGCTGAAAAGGCGCATCTCTCTCCTGCTGCTGGTTTCACTTTCAGTTTCCGTGGTTTCGGCCAAACTCATCGTAAAACACCTGTGGCTACTAGTGTGCAATACTATTGTAGTGTGCAGTGAAGCGATTTCCATTTGTATGCTCTTGTTCCGCAGAAGTAGGACATTGCATGTATTGGATAGAACAAGCGCTAAAATAAGAAAAAAACATCCCATCTCCACTATGCGCATCGTCACATTTTTTGACTGTGATGTATCGTCCCACAATAGACCGTTACCCTACTATCTAATGACAGCAAAACTATCAAAAAATTATTACTATAACTTTTACTATAGCGCATTACATAAGGCGATACATTTCAACAATTGCACTTCATAACCAACTACATTTACAAGTTTATTTGAGTGCGATGAGGTTGCATTGTAGCTCATCTGATAACACTATATGCACTTGAGTTCTGAAGATCTCGCTAGAGCCGAAAGTGTCCTAGAAACACCACAAAATTATGTGGTGTTGGGTTTTTCACCTCACATTTGCATTTTGGACACTGGCTGGGTTTCCCAAAGCACTAAGTAGAACGTTAGTGGCACTTAAGTAGTACTTCATCTCTATGGTGCGTTTCCCAAAAGCATCGTTATCTAAGTAGTACATAAAAACGCTTGTAAATTAACGAGAGCTTTGAACCGCTCTTAAGTCCATTAAGTGCAACTTAAATGTATTTTCTCGCATCTTTCACAGTTTATCAGAGACAAAAGGGACATTGAATAAGTCATATTAATATGTTTTGATCACTGAAAAGCCACTGTACACTGTTTCAGAGGATAAAAAAAGTGTGGAAAAATTGCACTGAAATCAATAGGCAGTCTGCATGTGCAACGTGATAGGTCTAAATTAGGTCTAAAGATAGATCTAAATTTACATGACACATAATACAGTATAATGTATTATTGGCCTTATTTGATAATCATAACTATGATAGCAATAGAAATATTATCTCATTAAACAGATTTCTTAAGACATATGTGAGTAAACTGACCCTGCAGTAGGGTTGCCCGATACAAAAATTTTAGCATCGGTACGATACTAAATCGATACTTTAATCAACAAATAAAAAGCTTTTTGATGAAATTACACAGAAAATGACAATTAAAAGAACTGCATAAAGTATCACAGATACAAATTATGCATTTTCCATTTTTATCTTTCTGGATTCCATGTTAAATGTTTTAATTAAATGTTATGATCAAATGGTGTTTAATCAAATTGATACATACAGCTATAATAAAATAAAAATATAATAATAATTGTTTTGTTTTTACAAAAAACAATAAAATAAATGAAATGTTATTTTTGGTAAAATTAAATGCTGCACAACAGAGCCTCACCGTATTAATGAAAACATTAATGAATTTGATTACCTGTGGCACAAGGCTGCTATAGCTGATAAAACACTTGCATTTGTGATATTGCATACAGATAATAATAATAATAATATTAAAACAACCATTTAATATTATATAATTGTTATTATAAGTATTATTGCTACTTTTTGAATATAATTTTTTTATACAGTAGTTATATTTTTCTGTCTTCAATTTCACACATCCAGTTGAATAGAGCTTTAATTTAAGCAGGACTTTTATTTTGACAGACCTTTGAGTTCTTCCTGTTTTAGATGCGTTACTTATATAAAGTTTCCCATTAATGCTGGGATAATCCCGTCGCGACTCTTGAGCTGAAATCTCCGAGCTACACCGGAGGAGTTCATTTAAGTGTTAACAGCCGTTTATACTCTAAACACACTGTATGGAAATTAAGCACCAGTAGCGTGTGCTGCGCTTGTGTGAGTGTGAGAGCATGCATGTGTGCAGGCGTGTGTGTAAAGCAGATGACAGAGTAAAGCAGCACCTCTTGTTCATTCTGTAGTGTGCATGTGACTGTATATTATTAATTAAATTACATCCTTCTGCTGTTTATCACATTTGGCCATACCCAGAGGTTTTTTTTTATCTTATTTCCAATTTGTCATTGATTTCATCTCAAAACTGCCACATCTCATATCATTTTGCTAATGACAGCATACTGTAATATGGTACTAAAATTAGCAACAATATGATATCGTACCCTTTAATTTTTTTGATATCGTGATATGTTAGTACCGGTAAACCGCGCAACCCTACCCTGCAGTTTAAAACCTAAATTAATAGGACTAAATAATTAAATAAAATATTATTAAAAGGAGGTTAGAGTTGAGTGTGCAATGAGAGATTTCCTCTCTCTCTCTCTCTCTCTCTCTCTCTCTCTTCCTCCCTCCAATGACTGGTTCAAATAGTGGTCTGTTTACATGGCAGTCACAAATTGCATTTTTCATAATCGCAGTTAGGCTACAAGTGCACACTGCCTAGAACTGTAAGTAGATGATCTATTTATATTACGATAGGCCTATGAGTATTTCAGTACTGATGTACTGTTCTGTGTGCATCTGTTCAGTTTCCAGCCAAAGAAACAACACAGGCTACATGAGATCCCTTTATTATGATGCGATGCTGATCGTGTACATTCACGTTACATGCATTTCTTGCGTCCCTTTTATTAGTCACTATACTGAGCAAACATCTGAAACCCTTACCAAAGTCGTAATTATTTCTTACTTATTTATTAATTAATTATTAATTATTACCTCCATGTTTGTTAGTAGTTCCACATTTTCATGTTTGAGAAGAAAAACACCTGGACATATCTGCCAAAGTGATCAGCACCTTTGGACCGGACAGCTCCCGTAACAAAGCACTTAACTTCAACTTTAAAATGAGCGATCCACGTGTTGGTTTGGGAAACAGGTGTTACTCCATCGTAAAATAACGAGCGACATTAGTTAAGATGATCGCAAAAGCTTTAGTTGCAATGTTATTGGGAAACCCAGCCACTATCGGTTAGGTTTAGGTTTAAGGTTTAGGGTATGGAGGTAGGTTTTGTTGATTTACTTGATAGAGCATTAACCTTAAAAACCTCATCTGTTTGGGAGAAACTTTAACTTGTTTTTAGCGCCTCACAGTGCACATTTCACATTCTTGTGTGGTGTAATGAACCATGTAATGTCATTTTGCAAAAATGTTGTCACAGTTAATATAATTTTCATGAGATCAGGCTGGTTCTAACAGATATTCTACCATTCAAAAGTTTCAACACCTGACTGAATTTATGTTTCTTAAGGAACAACTTTTGGTCTAAAGGGTTATACTTAAATGCTTAAAATTAGTTTTAAATTGTGCATACATTTGAAAACCAGGCCAGATAGTAAAGGAAAAGCAGCCACCAAGTGCCAAGCATAAAGCTTTCATTTTTTTTTTTTATTTATATAATTCCATTTGTGGTATTTTATCATTTTGATGACTTTACTAGTATTCTAAAATGTGTAAATTAATAATAGTAATAAAGAATGAGCAGGTGTGTCCAAACTTTTGACTGGTTTTGCATACTGCTCGAATGAATTCTTAATCAAATAATTAATATATATATTTTTAAATATGGAAGTGAACAGAACCAAAAAATGAACCTTTGCTGTTTCCGTCAGGACCTCTGAGGATGGTACACTCCTCGATGCAGCCGAAGGACTCAAAAAGGCGTCGCACATCATCTTCACATTGCTGCTTGTTCAGCATGCCAACGAAGAGTTTTCTGTCTTCTGAAACAAACACAGTGAAGTCGTTACATACCACAATGGAAAACAGCAATACTCACAACTCAGCTCAGTTTTTCTGTTCATTCTTCTATTTTTACTATATTTCTATGTGTGAGCATGCATTACAAATCCCTTGGATCCTGCACATAACACTCAAGATTAAAAAAAAAACAAAAAAAAAAAAAACAGCATGATAACAGAAAAACAAAATGGTTATAAATGCAAACAAGGTGTCACTAGAGTTGTAACAGCACAGACAAACTTATTAAAAGTCTCTAAATAAATAGATGAATTCCATCTCAAACTCTAGCCGAAGCAAATACATTCACTCAAAATGCATGCTTATTATCCACTTCTAATACACAATTTTCTGTGTCTGAATCCAGTAAACAACTAAACAACACTGTTGGAGCTACTGTTTAATGAAATGGGTTTATGTGATATCTATGGGAGAACCTTTCACCCAGTCGATTCCGCCACCTCAGGAGGCCTTGTTTATTGTTTGTGCTTCTATTTATCAGATTATGTAGACATTATTGAATTACACATCAGCAATAAGGTAACAAAAGCAGTATTGTTTCAGAGTTTTATTAGGCTGTAATTGCTGTGTCAATGCTGCATGTTTTAAAGTCAAGACAAAGCAAGGAGTATATATATGAGTATATATATATATATATATATATATATATATATATATATATATATATATATATATATATATAAAACAAACAAACAAACACAACAACAACAACAAAAAAACAAGCCACATATTTGTAGGAGCCGAGGGAGTTGTCGATGTAGCAGTGTATAAACAATTAGACACAAGCAGTGCACACACATATGTTTATCTGAATATCTAAATGTGGATATACCGTAGACAACTATTATTTAAATAAAGCTAGATATACCGAAAACTTTAATTTAAAAAATAAAAATAAAATCTGTATAAAAAATATTTTTTAAATAAAGCAAACCACAATTACCATAGACATAAATCTTTGCATTTTTAAAATGATAAAAATATTTACTTTATTATCTCATATATAAACCACTTTTATTTAAAGGATGCTCCCCACTTACAAAAAAGGACCATGGTATCACCATAATTTTTGCACTGGTAAACTTTGCTTTTGTGTTAGATGGTAAATGTGTGTGTGGGTATGATAGATGACAGCAGAGATATTAATAAGCACTTTTGTGTGCGAGCATGTGTGTGTGTGTGTGTGCGTGTGTTTGTCCACGCTCGGTGCTTGCTAACATGTTCTGACAGGGTGTCCTTGCCCAGTCAACAAGACTTATTGCCACTCTGGCCTCTCACCATGGGGAATGTTTACAAGTCTGGTCCACATATCCGGGATAAGACACATGCACAAACACACACAATGGACACTACACACAGGTAAGAGTAATGCCATTGAAAACCCATGTGTTTTGCTAAAAAACAAACAGTCTGTCAGAAAGAGAGGGAGTGAATGTGAAGATGGATGAATAGAGAGTTCTGGATGCACGAACAGATTCAGATTTTCTGATTCACAAAGCATTTATGTCAAATCCCAGCGGGGTAAAAATAATCTACTAGTCTCAGACATTCTTCCCCTTTGAAAACAAATAAAACCATCAGTCTACTCTCTGTCCATCTAAAGATGTGTATGTAAATTCAGTTTATTTAAATGAACCCTGCAATAGATTTAGTTGTTGTTATTACATAGTAATGACAAAGTAGTAACATAGTAATAACATAGTAATAATTATATATGCCGAACTGGTCATATATTTTAAAAACCCATTAAAGATGTCAGTAATTTATTTATAAATTTTTATCTTATATATTTCAAAGAGTGTTGATGGCAGTGGACACTATGCTATTTATCAGTGTTGTTTTTTGACTGCTATCCCTATTAGCACATGTCTTAACATCTTTTGTTTTCTAGAAACAACATTCCAATCAACCAGTCATTGGCTTCTGATTTCAGTGGGGTTTAGGTTAGGGCTACGATTGGTTGATAGGAGGGTGTTTGTTTAACTTCGGGCCATTTCATGTCCCAGATTTCAAATTTACACACACACACACACACACACACACACACACACACACACACACACACACACACACACACACACACACACACACACACACATATATATATATATATATATAAAGGTCTCATTAAAACTGATTTACCAGGTGTTCATTATTTACTTTTGGTACTTTTCAAGTGCCTTTTATGTATAGATTTTAGTGTTTTAGCCCTGTCCCAGACTTTCAACGTTAAACTATGAAAATCCATTATAAAAATACTAACTGTTACAACAAAGTGTGAAATAACATTAAAATATTTATGATAACATTTTTCAAAAATTACGACTGTCCTACAGTTGGGGCACCATTTCCACCACACAGTGGTGGGGCAGTGGTGGCTCCGCGGTTAAGACTCTGGGTTACTGATCAGAAGGTTGGGGGTTCAAGCCCCAGCACCGCCAAGATGCCACTGTTGGGCCCTTGAGCAAGGCCCTTGACCCTATCTGCTCCAGGGGCACCATATCATGGCTGACCCTGCACTCTGACCCCAGCCTAGCTGGGATATGTGAAAAAGAAGAATTTCACTGTATATGTATAATGTGTGATAAATAAAGAAAATTATAATTATACACCTAACAATTTTGCTTCTAATAAAAAAAAAATCTCCAAAGTTGGTGTACCTGTTAGCCAACTTGACAAAAGTGTCAGTGAAAAGCATGCTTGAGATAAAACATGAGTGATGTTTGAAGTGATGTTTGAAGAAAAAAAAAAAAAAGAAAAAAAAAAGGTAAATATTACAGCAGAGTATTATATTGGGTGTAATTTCTAATCTTGCTGTAATTTTACCAAATTAGTGAAAAGTGTGAAAATATTATTTAATTGTGTCTATTTAGGATTTACAAAATAGTAGCTATGAAATTAGCCTTATCAAGACAAAAAAAGCATCCATTTGTATATATATATATATATATATATATATATATATATATATATATATATATATATATATATATATTAATTACCTGTATTGTGTTTAATAGAATTTTGTGGTGCAAATTACATTTTTAAAGTTTATATTTATATATATATATATATTCCACCACAAAATTCTATTAAACACAATACAGAATTTGAGATGTGGTGGAAATGACACTGTGGTGGGAATTTTTATGACTTTTCATAAAAGTGCTAAAAGTACCAAAAGTTGAAGAAAATCCCAGGAACGTTGTTCCAAGGTCAATAAATGATGTTGCTCTTGGAAATGTCCTACTTGTAATCATGCTGTGCATACTACATCTTGTGATTTGGTTCCCATATCCTGATAATAATGGTGTGGGGTGGAAAAAGGCTATTTTGTTTAGAAGATCTCTTTCGTTTTCGGTTAAGCTACTTGTTTCATGTTCTTTTAGTCCGTTCTTTTCTCTAACTAGCACCTTCAATGGTTTCCTTACATTCTCTCTGATATCCATCCTTATTTTACTCTTATGACCAGCCCCCCCCCCCCTTCTCTCTAACTCTGTTTCACTCTCTCTCGTCTGCTTTCTCTCACTTCCTTTTCTTGTCTTCTCCACTATGACCTTTAGTTATCTCTATCCATCCCCACATTTCACTTTAAATGACTAGTGAATGGATCGGCCGGCGACTGAGCGTCAGTTTTGCCAGTGGAATCAGAGGGCTTAGCGGGGACATATATTGTGTTTTTACAGGGCTAACAGGGGGATAAATTTGGCTGTCCATCATGACAAGACAATTGATCTGTCAAGTGTGAGTAAAGGGAAGATGCTCTCAATTAGAGGAAGGAATGTATGGCATGAAATGGGGAGATAGAGGGAAAGACTGTGAAGGAGAGAGGTGCCTCCCTCTCTGACTCTTCCATGTGTATGTCTTGCTCTTTCTGTGGGTCAATCCATCTTGGTTATCTGGAAAGTCAGACCCAAAATGGGGAAAAAGACAAGCTATCTCTTTCCAAACTCCATCCACTCTGGATGTGACACACAGACACGCACATACAATAGTGTGTAACCAGTGGTGTAGTACTGTCTGAAGAGGTGGGCATACTGTGAAAATATATATATATATATATATATATATATATATATATATATATATATATATATATATATATATATACACATACACACACACACGTTAATCTGGGAAATACATTTACAGTGCAAATTATGGTTACTCCAGGGATGCTTGTGCAGCATTAGATGCTGGAAATGTCCCTCCCCTTACTGAAACGGAAAATATGATTGGTTAGCAAATATCCAGTCACGTCTGAAATGAACGTTCTGATTGGTGGATCAGCTTAGTCGGACTGTCTGTCTTGTTCGTGCCATCAGTTGTGCTCCTGCAGCTCTGTGCTTGTTTAAAGAGAATCTCTGTACACTTTTTAAAATAATAATAATAAAACAAAAAAAACATACACAATTCACTCAACGGTGCTGTGGCATCGTGTTATTAGATTGAAACATTTCCGGGTCAAAAGCCTACTTGTTGTACTGGCTTGTACAACCAAAAATGTAAAACATCTTGTTGCTAATTTCGGTACAATACTAGAGTGTGGTGCTAATATTTTATAGGATGGGACATTTTTTAGATTAAATCAATAACAATTTGACAATAAATTTAATTTAAATCTTGATATGGCCAAGTGTAATCATTAAACAGTGTAAGGATGTCATTTAATTAATTAATATGCAGTCTACACATAATGCACGCTTCAGAATGAACGAGAGGTGCCTCACTGCACTGTCATACACAAACAGATTGCACATGACGCACATAATGCAGTGTTTAGTGTTTGAGCGGCCGTGAACACTCACACTAACTCCTTCAGTGCTGCTCTGTGATCTCAGCTTGCAAGTATTTCGGCTTTTCATTTAGAATGCGGACCAAATTAAAAAAAACTACCACACTGGAGGAACACAAAGGTCTATCAAAATAAAAGCTCTGTTTTACTGGATGCATGACACTGAAGACATTACGACAGAAAAATATTATTAATATAAATATATAATATTCAAAGAAATAGCAATAACACAAACTAATAACAATTATTTATTAATAAATGATTTTATTATTATTAACATTATTATTTATATTTATAATAATTATTATTTTTATTGTTATTATAATTATTATTACATGTAAGCAATATCACAAAAACAAGTGTATTGAATATAAGCACACTTTGATTTAGCCGTAGCAGCCTTGTGCCACAGGTAATCAGATTTTTTTCATTAATGTTTTCATATATACCGTGAAGCTCTGTTGTGCAGCATTTTATTTGACAAAAAATGGCTATTTTTATTATATTGTTATGTATTTATTTGGTTAAAGCTTTAAGTAGTTATTTGATTAAAAACTGTTCTGATGATAACATTTAATTAAAAAATTAAACATGGAATCCAGAAAAGTTAAAATGGAAAATGCAGAATTTGCAACAGCAAGACTTTACGCAGTTCTTTTAATCAAGTCCTTTTCTGTGTGATTTTATCAGTAATCTGAGGCTTTTTATTTGTGCCGAAGTATCGATTTAGTATCTATACCGAGGTACAAGGGCTGGTATCGTACTGAAGCCAAATTGTTGGTATGGGAGCAACCCTACCATACACACAAAAACACGAGCTTAAATATAAAGGCTCTGAAAATGGTTTATACAGCCTGATGTCATAGGGGAACATTTTAAAGTTTCCATGATGTCATAATAGAATCTTTTTAAGTTCCTAAAAAACAATGCCCTAGGATAACCTTTTAAGGTTCCATTGATATAATAAGAGATTCTTTGTAAGTTGCAACAGTAGAAGGACAAAGGTAAACATTTTAAAGTTCCTTTGATGTCATAATAGAACCTGGTAACACAATAAGGTTCCATTTATCAACATTAGTTAACTACATTAGTTAACATGAACTAATTATCAATACTTTTACAGCATTTATTAATCTGGTTAATGTTAATTTCAACATAATACAAGTTGTAAATGTTATCATTAGTTAATGCCTTACAAAATAAAATGAACTAATAATAAACAATTGTATTTATATAAAGTAACATTAACTAAGATTAACAAATGCGCTCAAAATATAAGACTATTGTTCAAGGTTAGTTCATGATACCTATGCATAAACTAATGTTACAAATGGAACTTTATTTGACAGTGTTACCAAGAATCCAAGAAACACCAAGAAAGTTCCTAAAGTATAATGCCATAGGAGAACCATTTAAAGTTCCTATGATGTCATAAGAGAATCTTTTGTTGTTCTTTAGAAACCACATATGGGCTGGTGCTTCAAAGAACCCTGATATCACTTTTCCTATTTAAAGAATGATTTCTAGAATCATTATGCTGACATGAAGAACCTAGTACATAACATCAAGATCTTTTCTATTTGTCTTTAAAAAACATTTAGCTCTAGAGCCAAATATAGTGAAAACTAGTTCTGCAAAGAACCTTTATCTTAAGAGCAGTTCAAGCAAAAACGAAAATTGTTATTGCATTACGTCATTCCAAACCAGTATGTCTTCATGACTTTCATTCTTCCATGAAACATAATAGGAGACGTTAGGCAGAACATTAGCCTCAGTCACCATTCAGTTTCATTGTATAGAAAAAAGATGCAATGAAAGCAAATGCCAACTGAGTCCAACATTCTGCCTTACATCTCTTTTTGTGTTTCACAGAGAAAAAAAAAAGTCATACTGGTTTGGAATGACATAAAGGTGAAAAAATGATGACAGAATTTTCATTTTTGTATGAACTATCCCTTTAAATATATCAAAAAGCTCAACAAACTGTACAGAAGTTTTATACTTTCCTATAACAATACACATCCATGAAAACATAAAAGCATCAAACATTCTTCATGCTGTCTGCATGAAGGGTAATCAGACAAAAGGAGTGACCGGCGTTTATGTAAGGCGTGTGCGGGCCGGCCCAAGTTCCTCTGGGGCCCTGTATGACTGTCGGGTCTTATCGAGGTGCGTCATTAAATATGACGCTTTAGAACGGAACATCTATACCGTTAATGGTGACACTGATTTAGAGTGACAGGAAGGTGGGGATAGAAAGAAGAAAAGGAAAGAGAAAAAAATGTGAAGATCTACCTCCCCTGCTCTCACTGTCTGCTGGTTTCACCTGGATCGGTCTGTTCATCTGTGCAACAGAGAGAGAGAGAAAGATCGTAGGAGGAAAAGAGACAGGGATAGAAAAAAAGAAGGGAAAAAAGAGACAGAAGACATTAGATTTGTGGTTGAGGATAAAAGTTTTCAAGAAAAGTGTTATATCACAGTCAGCATCACTATGGGAGTATACATAACTTTTCAAATACAGGAGCGAAAATCAGAGACAAAGAGGAGTACAATATGAAAGATTAAAGCTGAAGTGTGTAATCTTTTCCAAAATTAAAATACTTTCTCCTTTCCTAACATAATATGCAACTATAAGTAAGCCATTTAAAGGTTGTTCCCCCCCCCCCCAAAATTGAAAACACTGTGGCTCTGTGACTATCAAACCATTGGCATGTTTGTTTGAGAATCCCAACCAGCCCAACATAGCAACACTGGGTCAATCAATGGAATAAATGTGGGTGGGGCTATCTGTTTGTCCGACCAATCACAGATGGGCGGAGTGTTCAGAAAATCTGTTTGAAAATAACCAGTATTTTAGCAATTCCGTTTGGTGATGCTAGTAGCACAGAAATTACACACTTTAGCTTTAAAAAAATTGAAGTCAAAGCATGCTGTACACAAAACAACACATCTCATACAGTGTATAGACACATTTCTGTGTTTATATGATTGAATGGGCACTCATATGTAAATGTTTGTGTGTGTATGTGTGTCTCATTAAAAGACATTCACAAAGCATTTCATTCTGCTTTTTTCATTTGTTGCAGATTTCTGATTGACTCCAGCTCAATAATACATGTAAGCCATGGAACGGTCTGGGGCAATCAATTTTTAATAATGCCAATTGTCACGTTGCCAACAGGAGAGGAGAGAAGAGAGGTGAGCCCATGCAAATGGAAAAAAATAATATAAAATTAAACTCCATTCGCAATCCATTTTACAATAATCAAAAGGCAAAAAAAAAAAAAACATAAAAAAAGTTTTAGAACGGAACTTGATTTTATCCATCTGTAAGTAATCGGATGGTCAAAAGAGGACGTTACATACCTGAACAGAACCAGATGGTGGGAGGGTAGGGGTTAAAAAATAAGACTGATTGGTGACGCTAGTCGCAAAGAAAAACTGTTTTGGAGGCGAAGCATAATCTTTCACTACATATAAGTGAAAGATTATGAAGACATTTTTTTATGGAATAATGCGAGACGGATCTCATGAGTCTGTGACTGTGGTGACATTTTTGCGAAATTATATAACAGGGCTCCTTACACTTATCGCGGCGCTAAAAGTGTGTTTTATTTTTTCAAAACAGATGAGGTTTATAAATCAACAAAACTTACCACCCTACCCTAATCTTTCAACCTAAACATAACTGATAGTGTCATTAATGCAAATGTGAGAAAAGCAACCACGACTTTTTGTGGTGCTTTTATGACACTTTCAGCTCACGCGTCGACTCTTCAGAATTTATATTCCGGTCCTTAGCATTGCAAGTGCAATGATCTAACAGTTGAGCTATCGTGTAACTTGATTGTGCATGAACAAGCTTAAAAATGTAGTTGATTGTATAATGCAAATGTTAAAATGTATCGCCTTACAAGTCTTGCGCTATAGTAAAAGTCTTAGATGTTATGAGATAGCATTATGTGAGGACTAAAGTGAAAAGTAAGTGTTTATGAACTGATAAACTGCCCCTTTACTTGTGATTTGTGTGAAAGGAAATAAAAGTCAATGTTGTTTTAGCATCTCTAGTGTTCATTTCACCAGGAAACTGCCACGATATGTACAACGAGCCATGTAAAAATTATTTGGAGGTATAAAAATATAGGTTTAGTAATGTGATTCTATGAGACCAGGTTAAATAATGTGCACTGATGAATCGTTCACAATAAGACCAGGAATGTGTATTAAGTGTATCAATGTTTATCCAGAATATTAAATCTCTGAATACCTCACCCTCATGTCATTCCAAACCTCTATGACTTTATGACTTTCTTTTTTCCATGGAACATAAAAGGAGATCTTAGGCAGAATGTTAACCTCAGTCACCATTCACTTTAATTGTATGGAAAAAAGATTTCAGTGAAAGTGAATGGCGACTGAGGCCAACATTCTGCTTTACATAAAAGTGTAAAGTTGTGTGTGAATGCTTGTGGTCATCCTTGTTTATACATAAACATGATAAACTAATTAAATAACGTGCTATGCAATAAACGCCTACTTATGGTAATTGAAGTCTTCTTCCAATTATAAATATTGGACATAGAGTATTTTCCTGGACCCACTCATTAACGACAGAGAAATATCCATGGTGCACCTGGTCAGCACACCTGTGGTGCCCTGGCTGACGGCCAAGCGAAAAAACAGCTCTGGGTTTTCTTACTTCATAAAGTTCACATCTTTTGTCAATCGTGATCACTCCTTATTTTTCTCCATCCCCAGCATCCTCCTCATTTTATTGGCAGTAAAGCCCTGCTAATGTTTTTAATGTGTTCTGATGAATTATTTATTTTACCATGGCTGCTGATAGTGAGGGTGGAGGGAATAGTGAAAAGAGAGAGAGACATTGAGAGGGCAAAAGAGGTAGATTGGGACAAATGTTGGTGAGCGGAGCAAGGTCACAGCCTCATACACACACACACAAAATGTAAAAGTCCCAGCAGGCTGCTACTCACATACTATACATTTTAATGTTTGCCTCCCAGGAGAGGGACACAAAATATAGTTCTCAAAACAACAACAACAAAAAAAAAAAATACTCACCCCCATGTTGTTCCAAACCCATATGACTTTCTTTGTTTTGCTTTCTTTGCATGTTTTCTATACAATTAAAGTGAATGGTGACTGAGGCTGTCATTCTGCCTAACATCTCCTTTTGCGTTCCATAGGTGAAGCTAGGTCATACAGGTTTGTTACAACATGAGGGTGATTAAATGATGACGAAATTTTCATTTTTGGGTGAACTATCCCTTTAGAGCTTTTCACACACAATAATTGCACTCACATCCCCAGGTTGAAACTGACTGGTACATGTGAAATGAAATTTCTCACACACACTAAGTATGCACACTAAAACTGATGGCAATGGCCTGTAATAAAATTGAGCTAAATAAAAGATAACATGGCATTTGGAGACATCTGTCAGTGTGCACCCTCATGTTTTCAACTTTATAACTGACTTTGGGGTCCCTAGGAGACTTCCATCAGTCACAGCTAGATGGCAGCATTGAGCAGCCAAAAATCCAGGCGATATCAGCTTCCCTGAGCTCCACATCACATATTCCGAGAGGGCAAAATCTCCACAGCTCGGTTTAACACAATGGAACACAACAGTAATACTGTATTTCTCACACACTCACAAAACATGGACACAAAATCATTTATAATTCCACACAATTGCACTGCCTTACAAATATAGGAACACACAAACACCCCTTCTTCCCTTTTATCTCTTTCTCTCTGCCTCTCTATCTGTGTTGCCATGTCTGCTTATTATGTGCCTTTGGGCTTGTCTTTTTTCATAAAGTCACTCATAAATGTGGGCAGTTGCTTGATGTCGATTATTTTCACTTATTTTGGCAAGGCAAGTTGCTGACTTGGATTTATTTTGTCAGACCAGGTTGAGATAAGACAACACTGACACACCCTCACACACATACATCACCAGAAACCGTCTCTCTCCATCTGTGCAGGCCTCGCCGTATGTATCTCCACCATTGAGTCACAGCATGGTGCAACTTGCCGATGATGTAACTCTCTGGCATGCTGGGACACACACAATATGATTCTGTGGCTAAACGGCCACAGAATCATATGTGTGGGAGTTGCGTCTGTGCTGAGGGAGTGTATTCCACCACAGGATTCCGTTTTCCTCCTGTTAGCCTTTTCTAAAGCCTTCCACAATACAGAGAAGAGCTGTTACATGCCACCTGCATCATCAGTTCACCACAATATCTGTATTTCAGGTGCACAAATGTTTGCACTCTTATTCGGCTGCTATCTATACTTTTTAGCATGTTAGAGATAGTGTTAGCATGTCTGTGCTAATAGTTGCTAAATTTTGTATACTTTACAATTGAATTCTACTGCTTTTTTACCATTCATATATATTTGGCCTATTGTTTTAACAGAAAAAGGCAACAAGAGGGGACATGATGTAGGATTCAAACCTGGGCCTCCCATATTATAAGCACCATGGCTCAAAACATCTGTAGCACATGTGCTAACCGCTAAGCCACAGCTTAAACAAATGTACAGCTTTAAATCTTTCATATTCTCTCTCTCACTCTCTGTCTCAGTGTTTAGAGTCCAGCTTTTTATTATTCAATATGAGTTTGATCTCGCTGTTAACATGTCCCTTGACGATAAAAGAGGACACACTTCCATTTAGAGTCTTGCAGTCAGCATGGCTCATGAAAGCATTACAAGCGGCAATAAAATGGAACTAATATTTGCTAATGCATGAACTTAGCTGCCGTGCGCTAACTTAACAACATACAATCCCATTTCAACAGCGTTATTGGACCACAACTAGTCTGTAAACAACAAAACAATAATGTGGGTTTCAAGTTTGTTGCTCTTGTGTGCCGTTTTAAAGTGCTGTAAGAGTGTCAGCCATTTTCCCAACTTCCACTAAACTTAGTCTCTGAATTAGACAGCACCACATCCATATAAATCTTTTGCTGTTTACAAAGTCTAGGGGTGTCAGAGACAGGTGTGATATCTCAAGACCTGAGTAACTCAGTGAGTATTGATGCTGACTACCACCCCTGGAGTCATGAGTTTGAATCCAGGGTGTGCTGAGTGACTCCATCCAGGTCTCCTAAGCAACCAAATTGGCCCAGTTGCTAGGGAGGGTACAGTCACATGGGGTAACCTCCTTGTGGTTGTGATTAGTGGTTCTGGCTCTCAATGGGGCACGTGGTAAGTTGTGCGTGGATCGCGGAGAGTAGCATGAGCCTCCAAATGCTGGGAGTCTTTGTGGTGTCATGCACAATGAGCCACGTGATAAGATGTGGGGATTGACTGTCTCAGAAGCAGAGGCAACTGAGACTTGTCCTCCACCACCCGGATTGAGGTGAGTAACTGTGCCACCAAGAGGACCTACTTAGTAGTGAGAATTGGGCATTCCATATTGGGAGAAAAAGGGATAAAAAAAAAAAGACACCCATTTTTGATATCATGGTATCAAATGTAGCTTGGTGGTGGATTGTTTCTATCAAGCCCTGTAAGCACAAGTTCCTGTTAATACTTTCATGGCCCCAAAATCTAGGTGAATGTTTCAACCTTTTAGGGTACTTCCAGGGTAAAGGCTTGTTCACACCAAACCCATTTTTTCGGTTTGAATGTTTGTTCCGAACAAGCTTTTGTACGGTAACAATGGATTCCGAAGGCGCTATTCAAACTGAGTCTGACAAATCGTCCTCCGACAACCCGAAGGTTTTTTTTATGGAGACTGTTCAGATTTTTTTTCTTCGGACTGCGATGAAAACTGACTGACCAATGAGATAAGGAATTTTTGTCACTGCAGCTGCTGAATCCAGCGTGTTGGTGGCGCTAATCAACTGGCAAACACCGGCATGGGACATGCAGCTGATACACACACTCGAAAATGATATACATCAAAATAGTTGCAGTTCATGAACCCATGGTACTGAAAAAACATGCAAAAAAAAAAAAAAAAAAAAAACACACACACACACACACACAAAATTTCAACATTTTTACTATCCATTCAAGTCCCAAGCAAAGCATGCTGGGAACTACAAATCCCCTGCCCCAAATCCTCTTGCCCATGTTGTTGAACATACTTGATTGGTTAAAATTCACTCTACATTATGTAGAGTGCCATTACTAGAGAATTACATTAATCAGAAGCAAAGAAAACAAGTTTAGATCACAAATAATATGATTTAGTAAATTGGACAACCTGTGTTTTCCTGTTTTCTTTTTTTTTGTGTATATCACTATAATCACTATAACCCTTTTTTATACTATAACACTATGTCACCTTATTTTAGGGTGACCAAACGTCCTCTTTTTCCCAGACATGTCCTCTTTTTCAGACTTTAAAAAAGCGTCTGGCCGGGATTTCTAAATTTGCGAAAATGTCCGGGATTCGGCTTTAGTTGCATTATGATGTGCATCTGATCTAATACTTCATTGTGTGTGCGCACATATTTACATTTCTTTAACCCCTCTTTGTAAGTCCCGCCTTCTCGCACACCAATTGGTCAATTATAAGAGGCTTGCAGCAACTATTGGCCAAATTCCTGCCTGTCAATCTCTCCGCGAACGCGCGAAGCGCTGTTGTGTTCGGCATCAAACAGTTGCTTGACAGTAACAGCAAATGACAGCTGAGTGGAAACAATGCCCAAACAAAAGTGCAAATTTACAGAAGATTTGCACAAGAAATTCCCATGCTTTCGTCCAGGTCGAGATCCGTGGGAAGCAGAATGTATGACATGTAAAGCTGGCACTTATGTGTCAGTTACTAATAAAGGTGCAAGTGATTTAGAAGCACACATTAGCTCTGCAAAGCATAAAGGGTCAGCAAAAGGTGAAAGTTCACCAGGTAAATTAATGGACTACTTTTTGCGACCAGGTAAATTTGTTATCACACTGCTTCATTTTCCATGGCCATTCAAAATAATAGTAAGAGTAAATGAAGGTACACTCATGGCATCAAATATTTTATTTAAGTATATGGACATTCAAAAGAATGTTGGACATTTTTATTTATTTATATATATTTATGTTATGCTAATAGAGTGTATTTTTCACTGTATTAAAGTTTGCATTCATAGTAACACTGTTTTGAACCCTATTATTCCACCCCACCCCAATCCCCCCCAACAGGTTTCCTCTTTTTGGAAAACCAGAATATGATCACCCTACCTTATTCTATTTGTATTTTTTTACAGAATTTTGTTCAAAACAACCTTATGTTTTTTTCTTTTCACACAAATGATGTTGCTTCATCAATAGTTAATAAAAAGACTTTTAAAAAAACTTGGTACATTTTGCGACCAGAAAAAAAGCAAATTTTCTTTAGGGACATTTTTAGTGTAGTTGTACCCTACATGCTATTTTCATAGGAGATACCAACTGTAACAATGAAAAAAAAAATATATACATTTTAAAGAAAAACATGACATTGTCAATGTACTGTAAAGGTTACTAGTCTTAATCAAGCTTTGAAACTGCCTTAATTACTTTGTAACCATTGAAAGGTAAAAATAAATAAAAACTGATTTTACAAAGTAACTAACGAACAATGCCAAGATGCTTTTTGCTCAGCAATGCCTTTGAGAAACCATGCTTATGGAAATCTCCTATTTGACCCTTTCTGGCTCTGTTTTGATATACTGAAGGAAATGCAATGAATAATCTATCACTTTTCCTTAGCTCTCCCTGAAAAAAATAGCTATGATGAATATCACAACATTTATATTCAAATACAAATGCCGGTCTGTAGAAAAATGTGTTAAAATGAGCTTCAAAGCATCCAGCCTTTGAATCACGTAGCAAGTGCAAGGAGCAAACTTTTCTACCAACTCAGGAAGAAAAAAATTCAAAGATCACTCTCACAGTAGGAACAATAATATTCCTTTCATTTTCTTCACAAAGGGATAAGCCTGCTCTTTCAGGGTTTGTGGAGGAATAGGTAATTCTTGAAGGATGAGGTATCCTACCTTTGTTGTGCCGGGCTCAAATTGCATTGAAAGTCATTCAAGACAGAGCCAGCAAACAAATACTAAATAAAAACATAAAGATAAATTATAAATCTGCAGTCTTGTGTTTTTCCTGACTGACAAACAAGCTCACACACACACTGACTGATACTCCAGAGTAGTAGGCTTCTCTAACGATGACATGGTGTTATAATAAATGAGCTATGAGCAAAACTGTCTTTTCTTAGCAATAAAAGCAGCTTTAAACCAAGGAGGTCTGTATAATACGCGGAAAGAACTATCTGTGGAACACAAAAGTAGATGTTAGGCAGAATGTTAGGAAAATATGCAATAAAGGTGAATGAAGCTAACATCCTGCCTAACATCTCCTTTAGTGTTCCACAGAAGAATAATGTCATAGAGGTTTGAAACAACATGAGGTGAGTAAATAATGAAATCATTTTCATTTTGGGTAAACTTTCCCTTTAAATTTCTACTTGAGGCTCCAAGTGTGACTTCCTGCTTTTGCCTTTTAAGGTTCCAGGAACTTCTCTTTCCATTTAGCACTGCCTTATTTTACCCAGAGCTCCGGGGGACACCTGCTCAAATTTGGATTCTACTGAATTATTAAACCACCACAGTGCCTATAACTCACACTCATTTTCCTTCTCTCTCACACTCACACTGCACCATGTCCTGAGCTAAGTCTTTAAAGTGGTGGAGTCCCGTGGCTCCTTGTAACCTTCCCAAATGAAACGCATGGCTGCCTCTTTAAACCCCTACCACACTTCTCCTCCTCCTCTTGTGGCACCCGGGATGCCTGCAAAAACCCTGCGTGTTTTACACCTCCCGCAAAAGCGCTTTGCACCTCTAGAGCTTCTGAAGGGTTGCATTTAATGATCCAGGAGTGTAAAATATTGCAAGGCTTTGGAGGCTCATCTATAAATTATGTCAAATAAAAATGAGACAACTTTAATGTTAAATGTAACATTATGTAATAAAAGACATGAATATGGTGCAGAAAATTTGGTAACATTTTACAATAAGGTTAACATTAGTTAACTACATTTGTTAACATGAACTAACAATGAACAGTAGTTTTCCAGCACTTATTTATCTTGGTTAAAGTAAATTTTAACATATACTAATACATTTTTATAATGAAAACTTTTAGATAATAACATAAGTTAATGCATTATAAACTAACATGAACTAACAATGAACAAATGTACTGTATTTTTAAAAATGAAAATTAATACCAAGATTAATACATGCTGTAAAAATATTTTGTTCATTGTTAGCTCATGGTACCTAATGCATTTATTAATGTTACAAATATAACCTTATTTTAAAGTGTTACCGAAAAATTGTTCAGGCAGTACAGAAAAATCATGTACAGTAAATTTGTCATACAGAAATACAAAATTGAACATAACAATAATCTGACATTTTCATATTGACATTCAAGTTTTTCCTTTAATTTTCTTATTTTTAGTTTGTATTTGTTTTTGCATAAATGTTATTAAAGACAACATGAAATGGCATTCTCTGTGCATTTAAATTTCTGGGTCAAACTGAAAATTCAATGGTAAATATTGTGGGGCTGGACTTGATTTAAACATGATTTTACTGGATCATGAAAAGTAAAACATGTTAAACAACATGGATAGTATTTTTCCCGCCCATGTGGTATTGGTTACAGCAGCAGAAAAGAAAACCATTTAGGAGGTTGATAAAGTTATGACATTTTGATTAAATAAATAAATAAATAATTTACAATAAATGAAGTGTGCACAATAATACCAAGGTCAGGTTCAATAAAAAGGTTTAAAGCTTCTAGGAATATTGCATTGTATCTGTACAACCATTTAATCTTTCAGAGTACAATAATGGAGTTTTATTTTGCCTATTTATAAAGTGCAACAGGAACTGGAGGTGAAATGCACTCTAATGGGAATAAAGCTGAAACTGGATTTGAAATGCGAGATCTTTCCCCTTTGTCTGTGCAGCTGTCTAAAAGTGAATAATGGCAATTTGATTCGTATCCTGAGACTCGATAATGAATAAACTTCTAAACACTCCTGCCATGCTCTGACTAAATACACAGCTTAACCTAATGTGTTACTGATGCTATCAAAACAAATGTGCAAATAAAAGTTTAAGCAAAACACTGTCGCTGTACTAACGAACATAAATCTTACTACTGGATAGTTTACTGTTGCTGCAGTGCGTCTAAAAATGCTCAGGATGCCACTGTGCTATCAATGAACTATTATAAGGCCTATTTTTTAATCTAAATTGTCTCTGTAGTCTCATTAAATTGTGCAGCTGCCCAATTTGTCATTACAGTGACAGGCTTTAACTAAAATGCATGAATTACGATGCACATTATTCTTGTGTGACCCCGCATACACATGCGTGGACGTTATATTTTGGCTTCACTATATGCAACAAATAATTTAATTTGATTTAAACAGACTGATCTCAGTTCAGGAGACTCTGGGCTATCAGTATAGGATTAATCTTTCGACACACAGAGTCATGTGACAAAACAACATGGCGCCGATCACAGCGGAATTTGTCTTTGGGAGAAATGGAAACAAAACTACATCTGGAAAGAAATCTAATTAAGTTTTTACATTAATCTTTTGACTCAAACAGGTTTCAGAGTCTCTAGTTTAATCCGATATGCTTTTTAAAAAATTTAAAATGGCAGTTTGACAACAGGGAAACGAATTAGCGGAAGATATACATCGCATGGGGTTACCTACAGGGAACCGCCACATGCGGAGCACCTACCCCAGAACAGGGCTTTTAGTTAGCATGTGTACTGGGCCGGCAGCGAGTCTCTCCGAAAACTCGACTGCCACAGGACTCGGAGGAAGTCAACCAGGGAACATGGTTTGTGAACACTACTGGGAGTTAATGGCGCACGTCTTCAGCTCAGGGGAGGTGAAAGGCACTATGTGCAAGCGATACACCCAGCCGGCTATCCCGGACTTATCTGCTTGTATTGTGTGCCACTACACGGGACGAAACCGGTTCCACCCGGAGGTTGTAGAACCTTGTAAAAGTGTTGGGTGTTGCCAGCCTGCTGCTCTGCAAATGTCTGTTAGAGAGGCACCCCTGGCCAGGGCCCAGGAAGCCGCTACACCCCTGGTAGAATGGGCTCGTAGCCCTACCGGGGGTGGCACGTCCTGGGCATGATATGCCATAGCTATGGCGTCAATGAGCCAGTGGGCGATCCTCTGCTTGGAGACAGCACTTCCTTTCCGCTGTCCGCCAAAGCAGACAAAGAGCTGCTCAGAGATCCTAAAGCTCTGCGTACGATCCAAATAGATGCGTAAAGCGTGCACCGGACACAGCAACAACAGGGCTGGGTCTGCCTCCTCCTGGGGCAGCGCTCATAGGTTCACCACCTGGTCCTTAAAAGGGGTCGTGGGAACTTTGGGCACATAGCCTGGTCGGGGTCTCAAGATCACGTGAGAGTAGCCCAGACCAAATTCCAGGCACGTTTCACTGACAGAGAACGCTTGCAGGTCTCCTACCCTCTTGATGGAAGTGAGCGCAGTCAGGAGGGCAGTCTTCAAGGAGAGTGCCTTAAGCTCAGCTGATTGCAAAGGCTCAAAGGGGGCTCTCTGTAGACCTTGAAGAACTACAGAGAGGTCCCATGAGGGAACGAGGCACGGTCTGAAGGGGTTCAGCCTCCTGGTGCCTCTCAGGAACCTGATGATCAGGTCGTGCTTCCCTAAGGACTTACCGTCCACTGTGTCGTGGTGTGCTGCTATAGCGGCTACGTACACCTTCAAGGTGGAAGGGGACAGCCGCCCTTCCAACCTCTCCTGCAGGAAGGAAAGCACCGATCTGACTGTGCATCTCTGGGGGTCTTCCCGTCGGGAAGAACACCACTTAGCGAACAGACGCCACTTAAAAGGCATACAGGCGCCTCGTAGAGGGGGCCCTAGCCTGAGTGATCATGTCTACCACCGCGGGTGGTAGACCGCTTAGGTCTTCCATGTCCCGTCCAGGGGCCAGACATGGAGATTCCAGGGGTCTGGTCGTGGGTGCCAGATGGTGCCCCGTCCCTGAGAAAGAAGGTCCCTCTTCGCCAGGGGGGCTGTCGCAAGGAGCGTGAGGTCTGAGAACCATGTCTGGGTCGGCCGGTAGGGTGCTACCAGGACGACCTGCTCCTCGTCCTCCCTGACCATGCACAGAGTCTGTGCAAGTACGCTCACTGGGGGAAACGCATATTTGCACAGTCCAGGGGGCCAGCTGTGTGCCAGCGCGTCTATACCAAAAGGTGCCTTGGTCAGGGCGTACCAGAGCAGGCAGTGGGAGGATTCTTGGGAGGCGAACAGGTCTACCTGTGCCTGTCTGAATCGACTCCAGATCAGCTGGACCACCTGAGGGTGGAGTCTCCACTCGACTTGAGGTGCTGCTGACTCCAGAGGAGGAGACCGCGGGCGAGTTGTGACATACAACGAGAGCGCAGACCACCTTGGCGGTTGACATATGCTACCGGTGCCGTGTTGTCTGTCCGAACTAACATGTGCTTGCCCTGGATCAACGGCCGGAACCTCCACAGGGCGAGCAGAATTGCCAACAGCTCGAGGCAGTTGATGTGCCAACGCAGCCGCGGGCCCGTCCACAAGGTGGTGGCTACGTGCCCATTGCAAACGGTGCCCCAGCCCATCTTGGAGGCGTCTGTCGTGACCATGATGCACCTGGAGACCTGCTCTAGGGCAACGCCTGCCCGTAAAAACACGAGGTCGGTCCAAGGGCTGAAGAGGCGGTGACAGACCGGTGTGATGACCACGTGATGTGTCCCACAGCGCCATGCCCATCTCGGGACTCGAGTCTGAAGCCAGTGCTGAAGCGGTCTCATATGCATCAACCTGAGCGGAGTGGCCACCGCTGAGGATGCCATATGCCCCAGGAGCCTCTGAAAGATTTTCAGTGAAACCGCTGTTTTCTGTCTGAACACGTTCAAACAGGTCAGCACCAACTGTGCGCGCTCGTTCATGAGGTGCGCTGTCAACGAGACTGAGTCCAACTCCAAACTGAGAAAAGATATGCTCTGAACCGGGAGGAGCTTGCTCTTTTCCCAGTTGACCCGAAGCCCTAATCGGCTGAGGTGCGAGAGCACCAAGTCCCTGTGTGCACACAACATGTCCCGAGAGTGAGCTAGGATTAGCCAATCGTCAAGATAGTTGAGAATGCAAATGCCCACCTCCCTTAATGGGGCAAGAGCTGCTTCTGCGACTTTCGTGAAGACGCGAGGGAACAGACCGAAAGGGAGGACCTTGTACTGATATGCCGGAATCTCAAATGCAAACCGCAGGAAGGGTCTGTGTCGAGGTAGAATCGAGATGTGAATGTACGCGTCCTTCAGGTCTACCGCCGCGAACCAATCTTGATGCCGGACACTTGCCAGAATGCGTCTTTGCGTCAGCATCTTGAACAGGAGTCTGTGTAAAGCCTGGTTCAGTACTCGCAGGTCCAAGATTGGCCGCAACCCACCGCCTTTTTTCGGTACAATGAAGTAGGGGCTGTAAAACCCCTTCTTCATCTCAGCCGGAGGGACAGGTTCTATCGCACCCTTCCGTAGGAGGGTGGCGATCTCCGCGCGCAAGGTAGCAGCGTGTGAAGTGGATACCGCAAGGTGAAGTGGATACCGCTGAACCTAGGCGGATGCCTGACGAACTGAATCGCGTAGCCGAGTCGGCCTGGATCAGCCATCGCGACGGATTGGAAAGCGCAAGCCACGCATCCAAGCTCCGCGTGAGGGGGACCAATGGGACAATCTCGTCGGACGTACCGGCAGGTGGGGCCTCGCAGCAGGGCAGAGCTCGAGGTGCCACAGCATGTCGTGGCCGTGCTGAGTCTAGGGACATCGAAGCACTTACCTGGCTCCTTGTGACCACCCCCGGAACAGCCTGGGACGGGGGAGGAAGAGGCCTGTCCTCGTGACCCGTGGAGATTGTCACATCAGGGGCGGATTTGTGCCACAGCTGGGCACGCAGGGGCGGGGAGACCGCCGGTGGAGCGCCAAACCTGCAAAAATGGAATGGTGGACGTGATTTACATTTATGCATTTGGCAGATGCTTTTATCCAAAGCGACTTACAGTGCCATTATTACAGGGACAATCCCCCTGGAGCAACCTGGAGTTAAGTGCCTTGCTCAAGGACACAATGGTGGTGGCTGTGGGGATTGAACCAACAACCTTCTGCTTACCAGTTCAGTGCTTTAGTCCACTACCCCCACCACTCACAACGGCACGGTGTGCATGGCCGTCGTGATGATGGCCGTGCACACTGGGTATGTGACCCAGGGAACGAGGAAACTGCTCTTTTGCTGAACTGTTGGGTACCGCAGCCACTTGGGCATGCGGCGAAATCAAATGAAAAGGCAACAAAAGACCCTCCACCGGGGGATAGAGTGGTCTTATTACCAGCTCCAAGGCATTGGGTTTCGTCGTCCCTGGGTCACCCGTCTCAGGGGCCCTTTGAAGCCTTTCGTGGGTTCTTGGCGGCCGGCTGTGAGACGGGTGGCGTCTGCTTCCTGCGGTGGGCTCCACCGCCAGGGCCGGGCCGAAGGGGCGGGCTGCGGCAGAGCCGGTGCAGTCACCGCAGGGGGACGCCCTTGGCAATGAGCAGGCGGGGTGCGGGATCTTGAGCCGAACCAGGGCAGGATATGCCGGATAGCCTCTGTCTGCTGCTTCACCGTCGAGAACTGCTGGGCAAAGTTGAAAAGATGCATCTTTAAAAAGACGTTCCGTGTGTGCCGCTCTTTTAGAGAAATATGCTCTTTTAGGAAAATATACTCTCTTTCTTCTGCCGAAGCGCCCAGGGGCGTTCTCTGCAGTGCACCAGTGCAGAGGAGGGAGAAGCCAGTGAAATGCGCCATCAGATCCAGCAGAGGTGAATGAACAGTCAGCTCAGTAAACATTGAC
Organism: Myxocyprinus asiaticus; assembly: GCF_019703515.2. Lineage (NCBI taxonomy): Eukaryota > Metazoa > Chordata > Actinopteri > Cypriniformes > Catostomidae > Myxocyprinus > Myxocyprinus asiaticus. Next base: position 9,085,226 of record NC_059381.1, read on the forward strand.
CGTTCGGCTCCGAAGAGAAAATCTGAATGAGTGGTTGCACGCCAGCTCCTTTTATACCCGTATGTTCAGGGGAGTGGCATGCAAATACCACTCGCCAATTTTCATTGGCCTTTTATCAAAGACCAGAGGTGTCTCGGGCTCCCAAGAGTGACCCCTAGTGTCACTACATTGACACAATGTCGAGTGAGTGACAGATAGGGAACCTACAGTATACTTACTGTGCATTTTCAAACTGAGAAAAAAATTGCTTTCAGAGGTTTTATATGGAGTTAGGATGAAAATACGGTGAATTTCGAACTGTTCTGAGTTGTACAGTGCAGACAGACACACTGGAGGTTAAGAAATTCACTAAATAGGGAGCAAGGGAGAAAGGGAGCATCCTATAGCTTTCCTATGAAGTCAAGCGCATTCAATCGAAACTTCCTATCAAAAGTTCAGTTTCAGGCTGCAGATGATGTTTGAACCACTCAACACGTTTGGCAGACAAGGAACAATGGTAATAAGTACTTAGATTCAGAATTTATAATGTATAATTTTATTTGAACATGGTTGGCAGTGATTGGACGATGCTGGCCATTACTTTGAATCAGAATTATTATGCTAATTTCTGATTGGTAAAATGCTTCAGCAGTGCAAAGAGAGAACATTGAGATTTTGTTAACAAAGTAGAAAAAAAAACATTGTAACATAAGTCAAATCAAGTTAAATAATTTTTTTATTTAGTTTTTTATTTGTGCTTTTCCCAATACACATTGTTTCAAAGCAGCTTTACAGAAAATCAGCTGTAATGTCTCAAAAACAAGAATAACCAACACTCCTGGAAACATAATAAACAATAAAAAAAAGGCTTACTATAGCATGGTATTATTTACAATTTCACAACTTAGTCTCGCTGTCCACATACTTGGACATAATTTGTTAGAAAAACTATTTGCACTAAAATTTAAAAATGCTTCTTTTTTGTGTGTGCATGTTTTAGGTGCTACTAGTTACAAATCAAAAAAGGAAATACAAAATGCACATAGCAGTCACACTTGTGTCTCAGGAGGTTAAATTAATGCATGACCACATGACCAATCAGAAATCTGCATATATTTGAATACTCAATAATTGGCTTGAAGTCAAAATGAAATAAATTTTACTTCCATAACGTAAAAAAAAAGAAGAAAATTTTAGTGCGGGACTTTATCCATTGTGAATTGATTGTATCGTGAAAAGTTGTCTCTATATGACAGTTAGTCAGAGGGAAGTCATCCAAAAATGACATTTCAGAGGTTGAGCAAGCCATTACATTTGATAAAAAAATTTGATTTTTTTTTTCTTTGGAATAATGGACAACTTTGAATTGTGTGCAGTAAGACCAGAAATTAGCAAGTATGAAAGCAAATAGGTTTCATTCAGACCAAATGATGTGCATATTAAACATTTCAGCAATTAGAAAGCTATTTTGGATTCTTAGGTAACTGTGAATTATCAAAATACACTTTCAACCTTTTTAGCTCTAAGCAATCTCTCTCTCTTTAAATTCATATCTTATATATCTATCAGGCCTGGTGTATCAGAGAGTGTGTGTGTGTGTGTGTGTATGATGAGCTCATTAAAGTTGGGCCTAATCCATTAGAGAGGCAGATTACACATCACAAACACACACTCTCTTGCCCATCACTGCATAATTACACATATGAAAGCAATAAACAGCTGCAATAAGCTGCCTCCGATCATTATGATAGTAACGATAAAAAGAGAACATTTATTTGACAACACAGGGAAAGAGACAGAGAGAGAGAGAGAGAAGACAAAGAATATGCCCCTCTTTATTACATTACATCCTCCCTCCCTCCCTTTTCGTTCACAGTAATGCATTGCAAAGCTTAACGTGTGCAGTGCATAGCCTCGGTTGCAAATAAGTCCTGCATTTTCTTCGAAAAGTATACATAAATCACAGCACAACCCTCCTCCCCCCCGCCTTGCCTGTATTTGCTTTTACTTATCTAATGAATAAAAAAATGAAAAACAAGCCCAAAAGCTGTCTACTTGGGGACTCTCTTCCTCTTCTTTCTTGCATTTCCCTCTTTCTTTTTCTCCTCTCACAACCGAGACACAAAAGTAAAGCTCTAAATGGACCTGCGTAATTGCCTAGAGATTATTTATGAGCTTGACGCTACCAGGCCACTTGTGGTGTCTTCCTTTTATACACTCCTCTTTCTCTTCTCTGTGCCCTTTTGACTCCTTTCTGGTGCCTTCTTCGACATGAAATTAAAGGCACGGTCAGAGCCGTGGCCAAGTTGTTGATGCAAGTGCTCCATTGAACTGTTGTGCTTGTATATAGGGCTCTATAGTTTGATGGTATATATTGTACACCGATGTGTCAACTGGTATTATAGTAGATGATTCTGCTATTGAGTTTACACAATGGTATACAGTATCCACAGCAAAATTTTAAATAAATAAGACACCAAACAGAAAACTATATACTACTCTGCAAACTTTTGCAGACGGGCGCATGAATTCAGCCGATTCGTGGTAACAGGTGTGCTTGTAGCACCTATTTTTCAACTGCTTTAAATGTAGTTTATCCAATCAGATTTATAATTTACTACTGTTTTGGGTAGTTTTTTGCACTGATGTCAGACTTATTAATTTGTTATGAATAATCTCTTGGTAAATCTTTTCTGTTTCCTAACATCATCTTTTTCCAAAGTATGCGGTTATGGAGGAAAACGGCATTTCCGTGTGGATGAGAGGTGTAAATGTAACAAAATCTATGTGTTTTCAAATGAAAATGGATTAGATACATGGCCTTAAATGATGTATTAAAATCTCTAGATTAACCTTGTGCGTTCACATGCGTGGACATTGTATTTTGGCTTCGTTATATGCAAAGCATAATTAAATTTCATTTAAACCAACTGATCTCAGTTCAGCAGACTCTAGGCTGTCAGCAAAGCATTAAAATTTCGACCCACAGAGTCATGTTACAAAACAACATGGCGGCGACCACAGAGGAGTTTGTGTTTGGTTGAAACACCAACAAAACTACATCTGGTAAGAAACCTAATAAACTTTTTACATTGAAACCTGTTTGAGTCTAAAGATTAGAGTCTCTAGTTTCATCCGATATGCCATTTTAAAATTTGAGCAATTTATCGCGAAACAGCATGCTGTTAAACACAATGACCACATTCATGGACTGTATGCTCAGTTTCAGTTAAAATATCCTGTATTCACTGTGCATTATCACACTGAGAATTAATGGATGCATCCAAAAACTGGAAAATGTTGCTTTAAGAGGTTTATATGGAGTTAGGATGAAAATAAGGTGCATTTCAAACTGTTCTAAGACCAGTGAAGACACTGGAGGTTAAAAAATGTGGCAAGGAATATTATTATGGAATACATAAAACACTTACACAACTAAAAGAAATCATGATATATACTGCTATTGTGATAAAAATGTACTCGTACCGTGATATTCTGTGATTTTGGGCATACTACCCACCTCTAATTGACTCAACAAAGTTTGAGTACAGCTCCCAACATATCACAAACCCATTTCCCCGTCTTTACCGCAATCATTTCATTCCAGTATCCATGCGAATGAAATGGGCTAAAAGGCTAAAAACTAAATTTTAAAATAAGCTCCATGTCTGACATTGCTTAGCTATTGTGACCAAGGTTATGCGAAATTTTTTCGCAAACCTTTCAGAAGTGGTGTGTAACTAACCCTTGCTGACCTGGCCTGCTGTAGCCACTAACATCCAGTGACTCGCTCATGTCAGCGGTTAGACATAAATGGGTCAAATGTGGATCACATGACATGTCAAACCCTGGTGTAAAGGGTTATGAGAGGTTGGGATGGGATGAAAGCTGCCATCTGACCTCATGGTCATCTGTCGACTGTGCGAAAAATCGCAAACTGGTGGATGATGAAAGCACGTAGAGGTTGAAAGGAATGACAAAGTGAGAAATGTAGAGAAATAACAGCAAATGCCTGACATTATTTTGAGTTTTTGTCCAAACCAGCCACGGCCACAACAAGTGACAGGATATTATGTACATCAGTTTCTGTGGCATTGTGCTGGGTCATATAACCATACATTGGCTGTGATTGTGTGGCTCGCACAGTAATTTAGCAGAAACTTGTCGCATCTTGTTAGGACAGTGCAAGACGTTGACCATCTATGGAAGGAAGGCTTCAGAATATCAGAAGCCAACTCTTCTCTCCTTGCACTGCGAGTGACGCATATGCCTTTTTCCGAGAGAGAGGCCACAGCAAAGCCAGTCCCCTGGGACTATTTAACACTCTTACAGCAGTAAGCAATCATTACAGCAAAGAACTGGCTCGCTTTAAATGGAGTTAAACACACAGGCTGGAATAGAAGATCGCCCACACCAATACAAACAATTTCCTTTCAACACCCTGGCACACACAAAGTAAAACATGCTTTTTCTTGATTACATAAGGAGGGCATGATGACATGTCCAGGCATGAAAACATACACATAGGCCTATTCTTAGCACACACACAATAAGTATGTCAACACAAAAAGAGTCATCTATTCTAAAGGGTTAAGCAATCTCATCAATAATGTCATCATCAGATAGCCAGTAACTAACTTGGATGGATGGATGGATTGATGAATGCACAAACTCATGCGTTTTTCTACTACATCTTTGCGATGCACCATCCCCATTGAAATGAATGAATTTGCAGTGTTCTCTAACATAGCGTGAAGTCCAGTGTGTAGGAAATGATTGGATGGGTGAAAACACACACAGATCACACCAGCCGTGTTCGTGTGTGTGTGGCAGCTCTGACATCACATGCTCACTTTCAGAATCACTGACTCCATCTGCGCTCATTAGACAAGACTCTTGTGCAGATGTGCCCCCATCCGCTGCCTAACAATATACTCAATAAACTCACATGTACTCTACATTAGACTATTGCAATGAATGTACTCTTTCTCCCTCACTGTCTTTCTGCGTATTGAATCACCCACCAGCTCCACTATAAAATAGAGGTGCAAGAAAAATCTATATTTCTAAGTATCATGATATTTTACCCCACAATATCAAATTGATACTCTAACATGAAGAATCAATATGAGAAACAAATGAGTAAAAGATTGCAATATATCACAGTTTTGAATCAAGATACACTAAAGAATCTCAATAACACATATAACGATATAAAATTGTATTTCCAGGTCCCTGCTGTGCCATATCTACTACACACACATACAAAAACCTGTCAATCATGTGACTAACACCAAAGCGTTGACATTCCTCGGCAAAGGTCAGCACAGCCCTTCAAGACAAGTGCAGAGCACAGCTGGGTTATTTTGAGGTTATTTTGATTTAGTCTCCAAGGGTCTGCAACATCCACCCTCTTCCTATGATCACAGATGTTTGCATGTGTGTATACCTAGTGAAGCTAATCTTATTATCACCTCAGAGGATTTGTGATAGTGAAGGCATCAAACTCTACAGCTTTGTGTGTGACAGCAGGAAGACCTGCCAAAAGTGAAGTGAAATGGATAGATTCCCAATTTAATCCTCTACATTGATTAAAATCTTTGATCAAATCAAGACCAGACTACTGAAAGACTCAAACCCCCTTGAGAATTAGGAAGCAGAAATGTTTCAGTCACAATTAGAGATGAGAAAACAGTGGGAGGTGGGTATTTGGAGGAATTGTGGTATTGATTTACAGATGGTATTACTGCAACACGGTTTGCCAAAACAGAGTCTCTAAAAGTTAGCAACAATAAACTGCCTATTGTATGGGCTTTTGGACGGACAAGACAACAGTCTTCTTAGTAAGGTAGTTTATTGGAAGAGGTAGCAAAAATATATAATAACATGGACTAAATAAATGCTTGATAGAAGCAAATTCTGTCAGATACACACTAGTCTCAGCCTCAGACGGACTGTACAGTTCTTGGATTGTGTGATGCATATTGCACACAAAAATGGTAGGCGCAAAAAATGGCAAGCTCCAATTTGATTGGCTGGCTTTACACAAGTTCCGTTAGTCAAGGTGCACATATTTTTATTAGTCCACTTTACAAGTTTCCAGGCTGCTACATTGAGCCCTTCAGTAGAACTACTCAGCCTAATCTCATTAAGCGCAACATTTTTGCAAAATTATATTATGTGGATCCTCAAACGTTTTGTGGCAGTTCTGATGTCCACTGTGGGTGTTAAAAGCAAGTAAAATTGTCCCCCAAACAGATTACATTTTTAAGGTAAATCCTCTAACAAAGTCATAAAAAGAAAATGTGAGATAAAAATGCAATTGCTGATGCAACCACATCATTTTGTGAAGCTTATACGACACTTTAGGCTCATGTGTGCCTTGCAGAACTTGTACCCCGGAGCTAGCATGCAATTTAATCAGGCTCGAACAAGCTTGTAAGTGTAGTTGGTTACGTAATGGAAACTTTAAACGGAGTGACTATTTGCACCCAGGTGTAAATAGCACCTACCACATGGCGCAGCTTTTGCATGCAAATAGTCTTGTAGAAACAGAAATTTACGGCAAACTGCATTGGCGTGGGGCATAACGCCAGTGCGAATATGCCTTTTTGTGCGGGCGACCCGGGTTCGATTCTGCCTTTGTCCCACTCTTTTCCCCATTCAGTTTCCTGTCTCCACTTAATATTTTTTTTATTATTACTTGTTAATAAATAAAAGAATGAATATAAAGGTAGGTTTACTATAGTAATATTGTAGTAACCATGCTTTTTGATAGACACCATAGTTTTGATGCAATTAACCATGGTGTTACTACAATAATATGGTTTTTAATATAGTAACTATGTTTAATTTTGAGGTTACTATGATTTTACTACAAAATACCATGGTGATACTATAGTTACTGTATAAAACCGTAGTTAATTTTTGTAAGGTAAGGTTAGAGTTAGGGGTAAGAGTTGGTTTAGTATGTCTGTGGGACTCTAAATAAACACCATAAATACACTGCAGTGATGCCCCTATACTGAATGTTAGTATTTAAATAGGGGTGAACATAGTATTTGCCAATATTTGTACTAGTGTTGGGGTGCAAATAATATTTGCAACTATTTGCACTTGGGTGTAAATATAGCATCTAACTTTATTTGCACCAGGGTGAAAAAAGCATCTTCCTAAATGTATCGCCTTGCAAGTCATGTAAAAGTGTTTATGAGTGTTTCTGTAGGGCAAAAACTAATTGTTTATGAACTGAAAATCTGCTGTTTTACTCTTGATTTGTGTGAAAGGGAATAAAAGTCATTGTGCTTGTAGCACCTCTAGTGTTCATTTTACCAATAAACTGCTACAATATGTACAACGAACAATGTAAAAACCATTTCGCAAAAATGTAGGCTGAAAATGATTCTATCAGAACAGGTAAAGTGTTTGGATTTGTGAAATATTGCAAGGTTCATGGCGCAGAATTTAAGAAATGTTATTTATTTATTTATTTTTTTTTATTTTTTTTTATGCAGTAAATAGCAAGTTAACAAGATAACCTTTTTTCTCAAAGTTATGTTCGATTACAGATTTACCTGCTCCCATTCAGCTTGTAGAGAAAATAACTGTGGTTGGCCATTTTACAGGCCAGTCAGGATGTCACTTTCTGGGCGGTTCTTGGTCAATTTAAGCTGCAATGTGGACCAGACAGTATGCAAAATTGTTTCTACGCAACCACACACACATTCACACATACAGGCCAAAGAATGAAAGAGGAACTCAAAAACTCTTTCACCCTCAGTAAGGCAAGGACAGCAAAGAGCGGCAGTTACTTCAAGCACTTTCTAAAACATAATCGTTCCTTTCACGGCAGACCCCCCGTCACCCCCCGAAACGACCTCTCCCCATCAGCAGTACCTCACTTTGACCCCTGCCAGCCAGTATGTAGCATTTTAGAAGAATGATTAAAATCTTTAATAATTTAAAAGTCCTCAGTCCTCAAAGAGGGAGGGAAGAGAGGAACAAAGAGAAAGAGAGATAATAAGAAATTAAGAGAGAGGAGAGAGAGAAAGAAAGAAAAAGAGAAGGATGGTGGCTGCTGCAAGGGAACACTGTTTCAAATTTCTGCTCTTTGAAGAGAAATGAAATAGTGTCCTCTCCCCACGGGGTGTTAGAGCAGCACACTTTATCCTTAATTTACTCTCTTTCATTTGTAGACACACTCTGCACAGTCAGAAGGGAGGCCAAGGCTGCCAGCTCCGGCCCCTGTGCAGTGGAGACATTGCTTTCATTTTTAATGCTAAAAATTTTCACCCAAATTTTGTTCGTGAATGTCTAATGAAGACCTGGGTCAGAACACTGAGTTTCACATGCTGGGGGATGGAGACGGATTAGTTTGGAAAGCTTAGAAGTGTTTTTTTGTTGTTGTTTTTTTACGACAAAGAACAAACACAATTGCGCACTAGCTTTGAAATTTTGAGAACGTTTCAGAAATATCTCTAAAATGAGAAAAGTCTTAAAACAATGTGTCTTAAAACAACATGACACTGTACTTGGAGGTATGATATAAATTTGAGTGCAATGTACCAATCGAATCATGAATAATAAATACTTATGGGCTCTTGCCATAAATAAACAGGTCTTTATTAACTTTCAAAGCGAACAAGCATTGCAAAACATAACTGCCCAAACTGCACTCTTAGCCAGATGTACATTATAGTTAAAGTATTACTCTACTACTATTTCTGCAGTATATACAAGTAGCATGCATACTGCACAGTATAGGAAACTATACTATAGACTACAGTTCGCACATTATGCACATTTTCTGCATGCATGTAATGACCTAATACACTTGCAAAAATGTTCAATTTACAACAGAGCACACTACGCGGAATACTGTACCACACAATGCAATGCACTCAACTTGACCTTTAGTTTCCAGTGTGACACTGTAATTACAACCATGATTTTTTACATTTCTATTTTGCCCCATTATTTGCTAAGACTACCAAAATTTAAGACACTTTTACAAAAATTTAACTTAATGTAGCGTAATGTAGCATACTACTGTTTGAAATGTCTATTGTTGCATAATGCATATGGTTTCACCAACTATTTTTTTGAAAATAATAGGTAGTATCAAAGTCACTTTCAAGGCAAGTCAGTCACTTGGCGGTCATCTTGGGAATGCTCCCGGGCAGCAATTTTCTAGGAAAACAAGTGGCAAAAAAGTACAGCTCCTATCTAAAGGCATGAGGAAAGACCGAAATCTTCAAAATGGTTGGTCAATATTACGATCAAATAACATTTCATTTCAGCAGTAAAATCTGAACAATAATGGTATCATAAATTGCGCTTCGTTAGCTCAGATCACACTAAAAAAATGCTATTTTTCAGGCTGGTCCAGCTAATGCGCATACTCGTTCTCAAGTTGACTGACAGCCGATGTCTGTATCTAAAAGGTGATTGGCTCTTTTACCTACAAGATGGGGCTTCTGTTTCTACACCTGCCATATTGGGCATTTCCAATTGATTTATTTTACCATTTATTTTAATACAAGTGGTCTGTCTCAGGCTAAACAGTCTCTGATAGTTTCCACTTACGCATATTTCCTGAACACAGAAGTGTACCTTGATTTATATGGTTTTAATTTTCTGGTCTCCAGTGTTTTCACTCGCATTGGCGTATGTTCTTAGCAGATAATGTGATGTTTAAGGTATTAAATTACTAAAGATTTCAGCCGACATTTTACAGAGCCGCGGTGACCATGTTTTGACAGTACCTCACCCAAATGGGTAGATGATATGAAGCGAATGCCCGAGGCTAGTTTAGTTGATATCAGTTGTTATGATGACCAAAACTGCACAAGTTAGCTTGAAATTATTTTTACTCCAATTGACACTTAACATGGTTGTTGTATAATTTTTACAATGTTTCTTATGGAGACCGGAACCAGAAAACAGTTTAGCAACAATCAAAATCATCATGGTGGCGCCCAGTGGTTGGTCAGGAAAATAGTGTGGATATAGTGTATACTGCACAGTTTTCAGTAAATAGTAAGCTAGTAGTCCATTCTGAACGAAGCAGTGTTTGCAAGCTAAGTCCCAGTGTGACAAAGTTTTTGGTAACCTGGACAAACTCATCTCTCTCTCTCCGGACTCTCTTCCTTGGCAGGCCTGGAGCATAGCGTGGCCCAGGGGAGGATTGGACTGTCTGTTACAACTAGAAAAAGTCCTGCCTGGATCTTCCTGCAGGGACCTGGCAAACCACTTGCATGGTCAAACAAAAATCAATAGCTTAATGATCCAAAACCGGTAATAGAAAGAGAAAAAAGTCCCACACACCCTCTAAAACAATACAGTGTCTTTTGGCAAATGCAACTCTTTCCTGTGCCCCAGAATGTGCATGCATGTGCAGTATGCTGTATGTGTGCGTGTGTGTGTGTGTTGGCTCACGCAGCTTAGTGGTGCAAAATGTATTGATTTACTGATTGCCTGTTTTTGTTCAGTTCTTCTTCGTCTTCTCTCTCCCAAGTGCCTTACCCTACTGCAAAGACTCTGCGGACAGTTAGTCTGCAGCAGGGATGGACTGGGACTAAAAACTCTCTGCGACGACTCAGCGTATCCATAACCCACAGCCTATAATTACTCACTAAATGCATCACAATCATATAATAGTACAAACTATGGCCTGCTGCAAATAAAGGTAGATGCAATTTACAACCCAGTGCAAATATATTTGCACCCCAACCCTGGTACAAATAATGGCAAATACTATTTGCACCACTGTTTAAATAATAACATACAGTATGGGGGCATCACACTACACCAACCCCACTACCCCTACACCTAACCTTCCTTTACAAAAATTAGCCATGGTTTTACTACAGTAACCATAGTATCACCATGGAATTTTGTAGTAAAATAATAGCAACCACAAAATTAAACATGGTTACTCTATTAAACCATATTACTGTAGTAATACATTGGTTAATTGCATCAAAACTATGGTGTCTGCCAAAAAACATGGCTACTACAATATTACTATAGTAAAACCTGGAGACAGGAAACAGAATGGGAAAAAGAGTGGGACAAAGCCAGATTCGAACCAGGGTTTCCCGCACGTAAAAGAACATCCGCACCAAGTTACGCCTCACACCACTGCAGTGACACTTATAACACAGTTTGTCATAAATTTCTGTTTTTACTAGACACCCAAAAACAGATCAGAAAAGGGAAATTAGTTTTGAGAAAAGCACTAGCATAATTTGTTTGCAAATGGCACTTGCTTTATTTTTTACAATTTTGTAATCTAATGAAATGGAATTCATGCATTTTTAAGAATGACTTACGTAAGTGTCTAAATACTTTTTGGCGCCACTATGTATTGATTTTCACTGAATTGATTTTCACCCATTCAATTCCATTGTAAGTGCTTCACTGTAACCTGCTTTTTTAAAGAAAAGGAGAGACAAGTTGAAATAATTTTTTTGTGGTAATCAGCATTATGCTACAAATGCTATTGATTGAACTTTTATTGAACCCGGAATATTCTTTTAACATAGAAAGAGAGCACAATTAAAATGCACAATCAAACATCAAAAGTGTGAAATGTTTAGACAGCTAAAAGGTAAGAATCTCACAATGAAATCACAATAACGTGGGTTCAAATCCCAGATGATTATACTTAACTTTTCAATACTAAGTAGCAGAGCGCATTTAATTGTCTTTATTTAATTATTTTACTGACTTTCTTAACGTCACTTGCACTTTATGCAGGCGCGACTCATCTATATGGGCAGGTAGGTTAGAGCCCCAACTACTGTAGATGTTCATCCACTTGAAAACATAGATCAGTACTATAAACTGGTAATAATGTATTTGTTAAGCCGTAAATGTGTTAAAAATGCTGACATCTGTATTTAAAAGCAGGCATAGTATATGTTTTTATTCTATTTTTAAATCACAATGTAACTAAAACCTCCGTTACACTGTGTCTGCTATAGATAAACAAGCATGTGATGCAGAGATTCTGCTGCCCTCCCGAACTCCACAGCGCCCCTCCTTTTTACAATGGAAATCTGTGGTCAAATATGGTACTGCAACAAGCCTTCATTGAGGCGCATTGGGGCAGAAATCAATCTGCCCATTAATGTTGTGCCATACCAAAGGCGACTTTAGTATTAGTGCATGCCAGCAGTTTGACTGATTGTGAATGGGTGTGTAATGGATTATCGTTTCTATTGTAAATTCTTGGTCTTGACAAGCCAGACATAAAAAATTGTTTGGAAATCAAAAGACAAGGGTAAGACAATGCACTGTATGTATTGTATGACAAAAAATAGGATGTCAAAAAGCCTTGGCACTTTGTAGACTGAATAAAATGTTATGTTTCACATATTTACTTTTTTGTTCTTATTTTGCAAGGGGACAGTAGCGTAAGTGTATGTGATTTGAAACATTTCAACTGTGAAACTATTTACTACTTGAAACTTACTGTGATTTAAAACTATTATAATATATTATTAAGCATTTAGTTTAGTACAAAGCACAGTAGTTTAATACTCTGTAAACGTGTAAATGGCATGTAGATAGTTATATTATTCATTATGTTATGTATAATGAGTAGAATGAGTTGAATAATGCAAAAAAAAAAAAAAAAAAATGTAAAAGAAAAGTGGTATTAATTGCAAAATATGCCCCTCCTATTTCTGTGGTCACGAGCTGTTACTGACAGTTTTTTTTTCTTTTTTTTCCCCCTTTTTTTTACATAACATATCCAACCTCCAATATGTTTAGTTTCTGGATTGCAGTGGGACTCTGGTGGGAGTGGGATGGGACAAAAAAAGCTTGTGCCTGCCTGGATGATCCAGGCCAGCATGAGCCTTCCTCTGCTTATATCATACAGATTTATTAGCACAGGTCACGACCAAATCAAAACCTTGACCCACATGCTCAGCACGATTTATAAGCATCTAACAGCCACTAGTGGAAGTTTGGCAGGGGATACACCGTTATTTCCGGGACCAGGCACCAGTGAACACCCGCCTTCCGTTGGTAATTTAGCGATTAGAGGACAACTCGTTCTTAATGATTTATACCAGTCTGGGCTCTTTTACACAGGAATCTTGTTGTTAGCTGATGGAATAGAGGCCGTACAGGGTCACTGTACTGCAATACAGTGTAATGCTGAGTGGTGTCTACGCTGATATAAAACACTGGGGCACCACATGTCATCAGCCGCACGGGCCTCGAACCGGCTGTAAAGATGAGGCTGTTTAAAAACACGACGTAATGGAACAGGTGACAAAAATGGGGTCGCATGTACAGATTTGTGGATGCCACATGCAGGTAGAATTATCAATCTTCCTAGTTTACTACATGGAATGTGCCCACAAATACAAGATAATGTTGAAGTTGTGAGCTCATACAGCAACTATTTATCTATGTCTTAAACTTTGAATGAACTCCAGGAAATTTGAAATTTTTGATATTTGTTTTCTGTCATTGACAGGACAGGTACCACATCAGACTTCTAACAAGAAATGTGTTACAGTATATATGATATCTGCTGTACATACTATACAGTGTTGGGTCGATTACTTCTGAAATGTAATCTGACTAATTAGGTAATCTGATTAATCTAAACTAAAATTGCAATCAGTAATGTACCAATTAACACTCATTTGATTAAATATATTAAACAAATCAAACAGCAACATGCTATTTGCTGTTTCACAACTCAGCGATAATCGGTGAATTACACATTACTAGTTTTTGTAACTAGTCAAAAGTTTGGACACACTTGACTGAATGTATTTTATTCATAATCTTAAAAACCTTTTGATCTAAATCTTAAATATGTGAAATTAGTTGTGTAGACAAATATAATCTGTGCCTATATGAATGTCTTTACAAAACTAAGATTTTAATTAAAAGTTTTTTTTTTTTTTTTGAAGGATGAATTGGGGTGGATAGTGACTGTAAAGATGTCAGGTGGCATCTCATAAAGTTGGTTGAGAAAATGCCCAGAATATGCATGTTGTAATCTAGACAAAGGGTGGTTACTTTGAAGAAGCTAAAATGTAAGATAGTTTTGATTTGTTTACATTATATGGTCACTTTATTTGTATACTTAGATTAGTGTAATTTCATAGTTTATGACTTTACTATTATTCTAAAATGTTCAAAAATAATAATAAAAATATTGGTGTGTACAAACATTTGACTGGTAGTGTATATGTGATGCTCCTGTTCTACCCGCTCCATACGGGACTCAAACTGGTGTCTCCGGCATGGGAGGGGGGTGCGCTAACAAGAAGGATAAAGCCTCTAATGCACTGCTTAAGGTCAGGAGAGTGAGGTTTATACACTTTGCACAGCTATCTATCAGCTAATTGATATTTGCCGTTACATATACATGGTATTAAACATGGTAGTATTTTACTGTATGTACATATATGAACAAAAATACATATACTGTCTGTATAATGCATATTGTAAATAATATTCAGCCTGGACAGAAAGTGCAAAGTCAGTGAGTGTAGAGCAGCTCCACAATGTGAGCGAGGTTGTCATGACGACTTGTTATCCCGAGCGCTCCCTGAGGCAGCTGGGAAATCAGAAGGGGAGGGCTATGGGGGCCGAGGCTATTCTTAAACACACAGCAACAGGCAAATGCAATTACAGGCACAGGGAGACAGAGGCCTAATCAAATCAGCAGGTAGGGCAGGTGAAGCTGTTGGGTGCCTGCAGCTCACGCCTGGAAAAGATCACCCAGATGCAGACCTCTGCTCTCCAAATGGGGGGTGACATGATGTGGTGCCCGCACACATACACACACAGCAGGCTGCTGGCCCACATGCACTCACAAACACATACATATCCACCCACATACCAGCTGTTTGAGACCAAAAGGTAAGCTAATAAATTTAAAATTTTCATGCTATGTATGATCAAATTAGAGGTATTAAACCACCAAGTCCCAGTTGTCCAAAATTACTGGCTTATTGGCCAGTTGGACTGTGACTTTCTTTGAAATTGCAACATAATACATGGTTTAAATTGCAATGTAAGTTCAAGTTCTTAAATGTTCTTTAATTGTCAAAAAAAAAAAAACATTCCAAGTGGAGACATTGCTGAAATTAAGTCACAACTACAAACACAATTTGCTTTTGGAGGCATGTTGTATTTATAATTTAAAGGAAGGGTATGTTCTCATTCTAGAGATTTTTGTATACACATGTGAATACTCCCCTGCGTACAAGATGAGACATCAATATTCTTGGTCCATTAAAATGTACAGAAAGACTGTACATTTTAAATGTGCATATCTGCTAAGTTACTTTTGTTAACTTTAAGGAGTACATTAGAATAAATGGCTAACAGACATGGACTAAAATCCACAAAACTGCTATTTTGATTTAACAACATGATCACACGGGACATCGACGTGTTGCTTTTGAAAGTTCATGTACCCTGAAATCAATCCCATACTGCCAAATTACTGACAATCCCCCATCAGACATTTTGCACCATTTAAACTGTGGTCACTTTTCCATCTAGCGTTACTGATAGCGTATTGTGCAAACAACCTCTGAGACACGGGTTTTGGTCCCATGGAAACTAGAAAGTAAACCAGTTGCGTTCACATAAACAATGGTGAGTGCGATTCGGATGTTGCATTTTTGCTCAAAAATTACATTTCTGCTCCACTGACGGTTAGGGATAGGGTTGGGGTTTGATTTAAAAGAATATGCATTCCTGTTGACAGTATAACATCTTTTACAAATAAAAATACAACTCGCTTTTGGCGACACTCTGTGAACATTTCACCCAGAAACTGGAGCTCACATGTGCCCATATGTTCGATAACACTTCCAGCATCAGCCTTTGGGGACAGTGATTCAGATTTCAGTAAGCGTAGACCGATTTCAGCAGCAAAACTTTTGACCTACTGTCGTCAGATTTACAGTGTGACTAGTCTGGATTTAATGGGACATTTAATGAAATAATACAGAATACAGTTTCATGATAGTTAAGAAATAGTAATGGCTATTAAACTTTCTCAGTTCAAGAGAGAGCAAGCTGCTATTGACAGGTGTGGTAAAAAGGTAACTTTTGAGAACTATTTTATAGCTTCTAAACATAGAATCATGCCTTGCAGCTGTTGCTTCAACCTATGCAACCCACACGGTAATATGTTGATTTAACCTCTGTGACCTGTACTGTAAAATAAAAAATGCTAGTTTTTAATCAAATACTGAAAACATCAACCTTTGCTTTGCTTTCTGAAAGCACTTTTTCACTGTACTTTCAAAACATAAATCTTGCAATTGTGTGCTTTGTGCTGATAAAGGCCAGGCGAGCACTCAACTTGAGTCGACCTCCGTGAGTCACGGCAATCATTTCTCAAAAAGAGTCTCGATAAAGTCAACTAATCAGGTTTAATGGTGTGCTGTGCCTTACCAGTGGCCCATCTCGTCCACTCCAGGGCAGGACGAGATTCTTTAACCTGCATGCGCTCTTTAGCACAACTGCGTAACAGATTCCTAACTCAGTCCTCCCCAAGAGTTTTGGCCCCGTCATCCGCAGAGGGCCAGAGTGCGAGAAGCTTTCTGTAGTCAGGCCTGTCTGCCTTCCCTTTTGCGTTAATGAGCAGGGTAATTACTGATGGCCTAACCCTGGCTGAGGGAGCAGGCCTGGTTCTATTCAGAAGCACCCTTCCCACACACACACACACACACACACACACACACACACACACACACACACACACACACACTTCTTTTAATTAAAAATACCTCTCAGGGACCAGGAAGAGTGAAATAGATAAAGAGGGAGACGGAATTAAATACAGATTTTTGCCGACTACTTCCAGCAATATTTGCATGCAAACACACTGTTATTAGGGCTGGGTGATATGGTAAAACATTTTCTCGACCTTGATATTTCTCTTCCTTTTGAGGAATTCAATATATATCTTGATATTTATGTATTTGCTTCAAAATGTCTTAAAAGACTATTTTATTTTCAATCAGAGGAACCGTCATTTCAACTAAACAGCCATAGTTGCCAATTAGATTAAAAATGTTTTAAGTAAGAACTAAAACAAAAATCTAGTTAAATAAAAACAAGGCATATTTTCCACTATATTTTTCTTCACTAAATAACCACACATTTTATATACACCAATTTATGAACACATAATAATAAAGAGCAATATCTACCGACATATATATTTTACTAAAACATCCATGAAAATTTTTGAGTTACTTTCTTTTATATCATTCCATACAATTCTAAATTGATTCATTGAAATGGAGAGTTCAAACCAATTCACAGAAATTTGATATTTATGTATTTGCTCTGAAGTAGCTTAAAAGGGCCCTTTTTTTATTTAAGGAAAGATCATTTTCAACTAAACAGCCATTGTTGCAAATTAGATTTAAAATGTTTAACTCTTTAAGCTTGGATGGGCCCGCTGGCGAGAAAAAAAAACAATCGTCAAAATATTAATAAATAAGTCTTGACCAACACAAAATAGGTATTGTTTGAAAGCTTAGAAGCTCTGCTTTACAATTAGAGCCCGGCCGATATGGGATTTTTGAGACCGAGACGATACCGATTTTAGAGGAGGAAAATTCACCGATTATACTAATATAATAACCAATATAGTACATTTTCAAGCTGGAATGAAAACAGACCTTTTCTATGTGGATTGTGCACAGATTTTGCACCGATATGACTATGCAAAGGTACTCAGAAGGCTGCTTTCTTAAACAAATATTTTTATCAAAGAATATTTGACATTATTATTATACATTGTCAACAAATAAAGAAAATAAAGAATAAATAAAAATACAATAAATAGCTTAAAAAAACATCAGTACTGTATGTTTAGTTTCAGTCAAATGCTGACCATTAAAATAAAGAATAAATAAAAATTAAATAAATAGCTAAATAAACATCAGTACTATATGTTTAGTATCAGTCAAATGCTGACTATTTTAATACTGCCAGTCAATTAGGGGCAGATTGTAAAAAAAAGAAGCATTTACACCTGCCGAGACAAGAGAAAAACAGCAGTGTTACACCGTATTCTGCTATACAAGTTCAGGGGAAACTTTCAACGGTGCAAAAACAGACTTTAAAATATTACATTTTATAAATGCAATGACCAGAATTGTTCGGTTGAAGGGGACACCAAACTGTGAATCTTGAAAAAAACAGTTTGGTGAACACATGTTTACACATTAGCTTCCACTCAGCTGACAAGCAATGAAAGTAGCAACGTGGTTAGATAGTTAGCTATAAGCTCATTGTTACGGAGAGTAAAAGATGGACCAGCATTGCATCTCACCAAATAGGTAACAGCGTAGCGTGAAATCAACACTCAACAGACACAATCCACCACCGCACTGTTGTCTGCTGAGCTGCAAAAAGATGCTCTGATGTTTACCTTTCAATCTGCTACATTACTGACTGCACTGACAAACTATAGCTGGCTAACAGTAAACATACATGAGTAACATGGTTGTCAGGGACAGGGTTAACATTATATTAGATATACTGAAAAGGGCAAATGATGGGGACATTGTTTATTAACTTTCCAGTATGTATTTCACAAACTAGTTAGCAGCTAACCGAAAAGACACCACTCAACTCCGCACCACTTAACTCCGCCCTGTCTGCAGAGCCACCCAGCTCAGAGTCAGCTCTGTAAACAATGGAGACGGAGTGTGCTCTGCTGGACAAACTACGTAATGACACCAATTCTAAAGCATTGTTTTCTCCATTATATGTTCTGAAAAAAGTTTTCATATCTGCGCATATCAGTAAACATATACGCCGATACCATTATATCAGTCAGGCACTATTTACAATACATGTAGGCATCATGACCAAAACTGAACAAATGCTTTGAAATTTGCAGACAAATCAGAAGTGTTCCGTTTTGATAATTTATAAAAGAAATTGCACTGTTCATATTATTGCAATCAGTAAAAACAAAAAATTGATCAAATAGCCATGTGTCATATGTTTTTGGAAACCTCTCAAAGAGTAGAATACAACCAGCCTATTTGTTTTACTCACAGACAAAAATATAGCGACTAATAGTTAAGTATATGTCTGTGGCAATTAAGTTGGTGTTACTTATATGCTGCGTTTTCGCTTATAACTTCACAAAAAATAAACGGAACATAAAATGGAAAAGGAGGCGATTATCTTTCAAACAAGCCCACACACAAGGTAATCGTATGCATACATCATTAGATAATCCACATGAAGCACAATGTTACATATGGCCACCAGGAAATGGTGCCAAGTAAATGACACAAACTCAATGGTGCAGAGTCAAAAAGTACTCATTCTGTGAAATCTCATTAATAAAATCATATATCCAGTGTATAAATACCTTTAGTCATTGTTGTGTTTGCATGTGTAATTAGTTCTGATGTACAATTATTATGTTTTAATTGTTTGGAGAGGCTTTTGGACACATGGAGACGTTTTTGGACACTATGATAAATAATTTTTGTAATGCTATAACTTTTGATTGCTTTGTCGTATCAACACAAAATGTTCTCAGATACAGTTGACATAATTAGGAACAAAACAAAAGCAGTTTTTTGGAGCCACCTTATTTAAACCTAGAGATATATAATGTCAAAAAAGAAAAATAAGAAAAAAGTAAATTTTTGGCTCAATATTTTTTGTGATTTTTTTTTAGCAGTTTTTTAGGCTGAGAGTCTCCAAATGTATCGTAATGTATATCATTAAAAAAACATTGAAAAGTTCTCTTTACAATGATACCAAACACTTGAACCTCCTTGTTTTTTTTTTGTTTTTTTTTTTGTCGAGTTATAAGCCTTATTAGCTTGGGTATGTCACTGAAACAAGAAATCTTTAAAAACACCCAGAGCTTAAAGGGTTAAAGCAAGAACTAAAACATAGTAAAAATCTAGTTAAAAATAATCAAGGCATGTTTTAAATGGATTATATCTTCCCTACATTTATATGCACCATTATACAATATCAACACATTAAAACAAACAACAATGTATCTGTAAACAATTTACTGACATGTACAATATATTTTACTAAAACAATTTAATACGTGAAAAATACCATAAAGAAATCCGTGAACATTTCTGAGTGACTTAATTATGCAATCGAATTGAGAGTTCTGAATCGATTAATTGAAATGGACAGTTTGAACTGATTTACTGAAACTTTCGATTTTTCGAAAGACACATTTTTGCCAATTTTCTTTTCACTGATTCTCAGAAATGAACATATCAACTCTAAAACGGTTTTTGCTTCTGAAGTTTAAATCAGAGATGTTATACAGTATGTCTTAAAACTCTCATACTCATGAGTTGTGAAACTTAATGGCCAAATTAAAACATATTAAAATTAAATCACAATATTTGTGATGCTACTTAATTTTATTTTGCAAGCAAAATCATTGCAATTATCTCATGAAAATGCAATATATCGCCCAGGTCTAACCGTGACTGCAGCGGGTATCAAAATCACTGAAATCTTGCTGTGTTTTTGTTGACTGAATTGGGATCTGGGGGTGTATATGACAGAAAGGATCAAAAGAAAATTCCCCCAAGCAAAGTGAGCACAGTCAAACTTTTACTCTCCCTTTTATTAAACATGGCCGCCCCGGTTCACTCACCCCCTCCCATTCTTAATAAACACTGCTGCCGCTGTGGAGCGCGCTGGCCTGTGAACACTCGTCCATATCACAACCCCATTACATCAGAACACTTCAAACACTACAATCCACAATTAACTAATAAGAGCTGGCAATTAGCACGAAGCACAAACGGCACATGCAATCTCAGCAGAGAAAACAATGACTGGTCCTTCAGAGAGGCGGCCACTTGTTGTGTTGCTAGTTGCTAAGCTAAGACAATTTCATAACATTTGTACATCAGGCTTTTTGTGTGCTAGAATGTTCTAAGAAAGCAACAAAGAGCAAACTAACACAGTCTGTTTCTTTGTACTCACCTCCCTTCAGTGTCTTTACGCTTTAAACAGAAGCTCAAACCGTTGGCTATAATGAACGAGTGCTGTGCAGTGTATACAGTGCAGCCAGAGAAATGTGTCAACCAATACATAGAGATTTTGCTATTAAGTTTATACTGTGGAAGATACAGTTGCATGGCCATCAGAGAGCAGAACTGCTTGATTTACACTTGAGAACAACAAAGTAATATGGAGTAATGCAGATACATTGGAATATGTCTCAAACAAGTTAAGACGAGGAAGAACTTATTAAGAGGTGTTGTTAGGCACAAAGTGAAGCAGAGTTTAGTTGTTTACTGTTGTAAAGCAATGTCACAACTTGCCTCTTTAATATGGAATAACAAAATTTCCCAGCAAAACAACTATATTGTCATGGATGTTTCTTCAACTATCGGCACTTTTAGCCCTGTGAACTGTGATTTTTTTCTGAAAGTCATGAAAATTCCCACCACAGTGTCATTTCCACCACATCTTAAATTCTGTTTTGTGTTTAATAGAATTCCGTGGAAGAAATGACAGTGCTAATTTATTTATTTATTAATTTATTATAATTTTTTTTTAAATAAAATGACCAACTATGTTGCTAAAGTTAATTTCATAGCTAACATTGTTTATATCCTAAATAAATTACAATCAGTTAAAAATATTTTTAGTTTTTTTTTTTTTTTTTTGCATAATTTGGCAAACTTACAGCTAGAAAATTATAATATTAGAATATACTAGAATTAGAAATTAATAAACATTTTCTGCTCACAAGTGATGCTTTTTTTCTTTAAACTTCACTTGTCTCATATTTCTTCACCAGCAATGATGTCACAACTGGGACCGTCATAATTTTGGCAAAATTTATAAAAATCATTTTCGCACAATAAATATCGAAACGGTTTCTGTTTATTTCACTTTTCGTTTAGATTATCATAAACATGTAATAATTTGTATTTTTATAATAATTTTATTTAGAGTTTAATATTGAAAGTTTGGCTCTGGGACAAGGCTAAAACATTAAAATCTATATATAAAAGGCACTTGAAGAGTACCAAAAAGAAATGACGAAGGGCTGGTAAAAAGTTTCCAATTCAGTTTTAAAGAGATATTCATATATCAAAATTAAAAAAAGTTTAAATATGTTCAATTCAATAAAAATCAACTCCTGAGACATGTAAGTGCCTGAAGCTGAAGAAGCACCTATATACCATTACTGTGATATAAAATAAGATTTTGGTCATACCGCCTACCCCTACAGTGAACGAAAGGCAAAAAATACAATATGAAACTAGAAATGCCCACTGCATCCAGTCAGTACTAGTTGCATTAGAGAAAAATGCACTTAGAAATAATTAGAAAGAAATCAAATATCCGAATTGTCCTTACTTCGACCTCGCGGAAAGTTACGTAGGATCATAAATTCCAATCAAGAGGTTTATAGGACACTCGATAGTTGGATGTTTATAATTCATTACTCAGCTTATTCTGAAACAGAGGGGTTGCCAAGACACAGCTGCTGTAGGACAAATAAAAACAAGCATCTGTTTTTGTATATTCCATAGATGAATGTGAATGAATTTACAGGGGCCTGAATTTTCCCTGATCGGGTTACAGAAAAAATCCAATCTTACTGAGTCTGTATCGCGCGTGCACACACACACACACACACACACACACACACACACACACACACACACACACACACACACACATCACTCCAAACCCAAATATCCACCACACTCTGAATTCACCTGCAGCGCAATGTGTAATGGGGCCGAGCATGCGGGTAAGTGAAGATGTGTGTGTGTCTCTGTGTGTGTGTGTGTGTGTGTGTGCGGGCATAAGATCTGTCATATCAAAGGCCCTGTCCTCAAATATCCATGATGGATCAGCTTTCTGCGTAATCACTCCATTACCATTTCACAAAGAAGATCCGCACTGGGACATGGGGCAGATTGCTCTCTGGAAATAAAGAAATATATGTCCGTCAGCATGGGAAAAACACTGCTCTTCCACGTTAACCAACACCTGGCCTTGAAAGGACCTGTCTGGTGAAGCTGTGTCAGCTTAGAGCCAAGATTCAGATTTTAGATACAATTTATTTCTATCAGAAAAAACTCTGGATGATTGGAATTATTACAAATGTAGAGAAACTACATAATATTCAGCGTAAGCCCCATCCTACGGTTCAGCACTCAGATACTTGCTTGAACCATCAGATCCTGCTGGATGCGATGATGGCAGGGGAGTGGAGCTTACCCCAAAAGGAATAAGAACCTAATTTAACCTAGGCCCCCAAAAGAAAATATAAAACCAAATAATTAGACTCAGGACAACACCCTGGTCTTCAGAAGGTGAGGGACAAATCTGAAAGAAACGGAAATATCAATGAATGATGCAATCATAAGCCTGTATATGACTGTGCGACATGCTAATATTGTACCAGACCCTGCAGAAGGGTAGGCAAGCTTATTAGAATTGTAGAGCCCCTGCAAATGGGTGCGCCTCATTGTGCAATATCTTTGCAGATGGGTAAACAATGCTTGTGACTGAGTCCTTGCTTGTTATTGAGCCACTGCGAAAAGGAGGGCATAGTTATGTAGTACCCATGCAAAAGTACAAAACAACGTTTTGTGTTTGAGCCCTTGATAAGAGTGACATCTTCTGTGCAATACTCCTGCAAAATGAAAAAAAAAAAACGCTGTTTGCATTTGAGCCCCACGATAGGGGCTATGTGGTTTGTGTAATACCCCTGCAGGAGGACAAAAGTAGTATGCGTTTGAGCCCTGATAAGGGCGATGTTGTTTGTGCAATACCTTTGCAAAAGAATAACACATTTTGCGTTTGAACAACATTTTGCATTTGAGCCCTACAATAGGGGTGAGCATTGTTTGTGCAAAACCCCTGCAAAGGGAAATTATGCTTTCTTTATAAACCGCATTTGCAGTGTTGTGGGATGCTTAGAGCGTGGGCCAAAATACATACCGCAATTGCAGCACCTAGACAGCACATTTGCGCTTTCTAGGAGATGTCCTGAGCCAAAGCAGATAACACACCACAGTTGCAGTGTTGTGGGACACTTAGTTGCATGGCAAGAAAGACAAACCACAGTTACAGCGCCTGAACAGCACATTTGCACTGCACAAGAGATCAATTGAGACACTAGCAGGAGCACAGCGGTTGCGGTGTTGCAAACACTGCCCGAGGAGAGAATAGAGCAGTGAGCCAAATATGAATGTGTTGAAGGACAAAGAGACTTGCAGTTGCAAAGTCAGGGCTCCTTTCGGCTGCAGAGAGCATGGACATAAATTGTTAAAGAATTTTAGGATTTAGAAATTCCTAAATGACTATATAACTATTTGAAATCTTAGGAAACTGAAGGGTTAGGGACTGTGTATACCGCAGATGCAAATCAAAAGGGAAAACATGTAAATTCGAATAATGATGTGATGTTTGATGCAGAAGCTTTGATGAAGCCCATGCCAAACCAACAATATGTATGATGGTCCATTACGTGTGAAGCTTCATTCGACTGAATATTCGGTATCTGCTTCGAAATAAGTGCTAATCCAGCACTGTTGTTATCCCCATAAAGTAATACAAATACCTTACTTACCTGCTACTAAATGTTACTGCATCGGCACGAGCACATATACAGTGTAAGGGGCAAAATAACCAAATTGCATAGATAACTTAAAATAAATGTAATGTTGTTAAGCTCAATCGGCATAATGTTCACTAAAAAATCATTACAATTTCGTTCCTCCTCCCTAATTCCGTCCTGCAAAAATCGAGGTTACATTGAAGCACTTACAGTGGAAGTGAATGGGAGCAATATTTGGAGGGTTTAACGTAGAGAGCATTAATGGGGAGCTTATGTTTTGACAACAGATGCAGAAAATGAACTGTATGCAGAAACTTGAGTGATGAAGCATGGAATTTCAAACATTTTGATCAAGCCCCATTGTTTAGAAGGCCTCATTGTTTAGAAAGCTTCATAGTCCTATCACTAATAAAAGGCTTAATAGTTTACAGTAACCCATGATAGTAAAATCTCTACAGTGTAATGATGCTAAAAATACACGAATAAAGCGAAACATGTAACATAACTGTGATATAAGAATTTGTACCCTCGGTTTGATATGATTATTTGTATGAGAGCAGCCAAATGCACTGTGCTATTAATGAAATACTGAGTGTAATGAGCAATGCCTACCACTAGGTGTCAGTGGTCACGCAGAACAGATGATACTTCCCCTTTAAGGAGAATGCATATATAGACATATTAAGTCAAGAAAACACTTCATGATTTAACGTGCGATAGGAGAGATCTGCAGACGCGATAAGCATCATCTTAACTTATAGATATAATCAGATCCCTTACAATGAGTACTTATGCATGATTATATGCATGAATTATGAATCTTGATTCCCCGATTGGGGTACACTATGGCATCAAAAACTGAGTAAACAGATCAACATTTGTGAACTTGAACTCAGTTGCCCATGTGATGCGGCTGCCACGGTGAAAATCAGTAAGAACCGAGACTCTAGTAAGATGAAATATTGCTGCAGTAAAAGGATAGATAATTGATAAATTGATAAAAGACAGATAATTGAGAACAACATTGATAGCAGAAAGCCTGAAACCCCATCAACCACCAGCTATGTGTTTTCATTGACAATTGTCCAAAAGAAGAATAGACTGAGAACTTGCCGTATTTTTCTGATGGACACCAAGCTGTGCTGAGGAGTACGAACATCACGGTGAGTAATAATCCAACATGAAGCGACTGTTGCTTGGAAAAGTGAGGCATAGCGTGTGCCATGATTGTGTGATTGTGTGTCACTAACATGTGCATGATTGAAAACAATGGAAGTATGCAACAATAGAGACAGGTGTGTAGGCTTATAAAGCGGAGGCTGTATTGTGATTGGATGAGATGCCTGACTGAATGAAAGCGTACGCTTCCGTTTCTAGTAAATCTGGACATCTATATCTAAATATCTTATTTACATTTAGCAGATACATTTACCTACTTAGTCTTACACTAAACTGTATATATTACAGGGACAGTTCCCGAGAACAAACTGGGGTTAAATACATCACAGCCATGAACCATGATTTGCTACTTGCTATTGCAGTCAGAGGCAGGTGGTATTTATTTTACATTGTCATTCCTGACTACATTTTATTCAGATCTCATGAAAATTATGTGACTTTGACAACATATTTGTAAAATGATATTATGTAGTTCCTTATATGTTTTGCGGCAATTTCAAGGTGAAATGTCCTCTGTGTGGCACTAAAAGAGAGTTACATTTTCTCCCAAACAGATGAGGTGTTGAATGAATGAATGAATGTTGCATTTATATAGCGCTTTTTCAGACACTACACTCAAAGCACTTTACACAGTGAACAGGGGACCCTCCTCAACCACTACCAGTGTGCAGCATCCACCTGGATGATGCAACAGCTGCCATAGTGCACCAGTAACACTCACCACACACTAGCTATTGGTGGTGAGGAGAGAATAGAGTCATAGAGGCCATGATTGAGAAGGGCCAAAGGGGGGAATTTGGCTAGGACACCAGGGTTACACCTGTACTCTTTTACGAGAAGTGCCCTGGGATTTTTAATGACCACAGTGAGTCAGGACCTCGGTTTAACATCTCATCCGAAGGACGGTGGCCTTTTTACAGTATAGTGTCCCTGTTACTATACTGGGGCATTAGGACCCACACAGATTGTAGGGTGAGCAAGGAGCCATTCATTCAGGTATGAGGGAACCGTCTGAACATGTTTAACCACTGATCAAACTTCACTTGTTTTTAAGGTAGGCAATGTTTTAACTGTGTTAAACATTAACACAATGTAGTTTGACATATATGAAATCACTTTTTGTCACTCAACCATATACACAAGTGCAACAGTGGGTGAAAGTCTTGGGTGCAGTTCCGAGCAACATAGCAGTCATGACAGTGATGAGAGATATACCAATTTACAATAAACATCAGATTTACACAACTAATTTATATATCTTTACAGATTTACATATCTAATATACACATAATTACACACAACTCAATATACAAATAATAATAATACACAATGTACATTATACAATACACACAATATAGAATACACATACACACAATATAGACTACCCAGTATGCAATAAAAATAGTATATATAAAATATACATTAGGTTGTATTGTGCTGTATTGACATTCAGGCTGTCGGTTGATAGTCAGTTGCCAATGTGTTGTTAAGAGAGAATATAATTTAAGACAGTCCAGTGTAAGATTAATAAAGTGCAGTGCTGATGTATATTGATCGTGAGAGATCAAGAGTTCAAAAGTCTGATTGCTTGGGAGAAGAAGCTGTCATGAAGTCAGCTGGTGCGGGTCCTGATGCTGCAATACCACCTGCCTGATGGTAGCAGTGAGAGCAGCCCATGGCTTGGGTGGCTGGAGTCTCTGATGATCCTCCGAGCTTTTTTCACACACCGCCTGGTATTTATGTCCTGGAGGGAGGGAAGCTCACCTCCGATGATGTGTCTGGCAGTTCGCACCACCCTTTGCAGGGTTTTGCGGTTGAGGGCGGTGCTGTTGCCGTACCAGGCAGTGATGCAGCCAGTGATGAAGCTGCTGACTCTCTCCACCGGTGCTCCATTGATGGTGATGAGGCTGTGTTCTCTGTATTTTCTCCTGAAGTCCACCACAAGCTCCTTGGTCTTACTGACGTTGAGGGAGAGGTTGTGCTCCTGACACCAGCGTGTCAGAGTGTGCACCTCCTCTCTGTAGGCTGTTTCATCATTGTCAGTGATCAGACCTACCACCGTCGTATCATCA
Organism: Myxocyprinus asiaticus; assembly: GCF_019703515.2. NCBI lineage: Eukaryota > Metazoa > Chordata > Actinopteri > Cypriniformes > Catostomidae > Myxocyprinus > Myxocyprinus asiaticus. Next base: position 9,113,069 of record NC_059381.1, read on the forward strand.
GCAAACTTAATGATGGCATTGGAGCTATGTGTTGCCACACATTCATGTGTGTACAGGGAATACAGGAGTGGGCTGAGAACACAGCCCTGCAGGGCTCCAGTGTTGAGGGTCAGTGATGAGGAGATGTTGCTGCCCATTCTAACAACCTGGCGTCTGCTTGACAGGAAGTCCAGGATCCAGCTGCACAGCGAGCTGTTTAAGCCCAGAGCCCGGAGTTTCACATCAAGCTTGGAGGGCACTATGGTGTTGAATGCTGAGCTGTAGTCTACAAACAGCATTCTCACATATGTGTTCCTTTTTTCCAGGTGGGAGAGAGCAGTGTGTAGTGTAGATGCTATGGCATCATCAGTGGAGCGGTTGTTGCGGTATGCAAACTGCAGTGAGTCCAGTGAGGCAGGCAGCACAGAGCAGATGTAATCTCTGATTAGTCTCTCAAAGCATTTGCTGATGATGGGAGTCAGAGCAACAGGACGCCAGACATTTAAGCAAGTGATTTTGGATTGCTTTGGTACAGGCACAATGGTGGACATTTTAAAACATGTGGGGACCACAGAAAAGGAGAGGGAAAGTGAAATGTCTGTAAAAACACCAGCCAGTTGGTTCGCGCACACTCTGATGACGTGGCCCAGAATGCCATCTGGACCCGCAGCTTTACAGATATTTACCCGTCGGAAGGATCGGTTTACATCCGCTACAGAGACGGAGAGTGAACTAACCTCTGTAGCTTCTGCTGTGAGAGCTCTCTCCGCGAGGGTGGTGTTATTTCCCTTGAAACAAGCATAAAATGTATTAAGCTTATCCGGGAGAGAGGCAGCAATGTTCACGGTGGAGTTTTTATTCCCTTTGAAGTCCGTGATATGAATTCCCTGCCACATGCTTCTAGAGTCGGTGGTGTTGAACTGTCCTTCAATCTTGTCCCTGTACTGGCGTTTGGCTGCTATGATAGTTTTGCAGAGGGCATAACTGGCTTGTTTATGCTCCTCCACGTTCCTGGAATTAAAAGCGGAGGTCCGTGCATTAAGTGCCGCACGAACATCGCTATTAATCCACGGTTTTTGGTTCAGGTAGATCTGTATAGTTTGGTTGGTACTACGTCATCTATGCACTTCCTGATGAAACACATTACGCTATCAGCGTAGACCTCGATGTCGTCATCAGAGGCGGACTGGAATATCTCCCAGTCCACGTGATCAAAACAGTCTTGTAGCATAGAATCTGATCGGTCCGACCAGCACTGGATTGTTCTGAGGGCGGGTGCTTCCTGTTTCAGTTTCTTCCTGTAAGCGTGCAGAAGCAGAATGGAAGAGTGGTCCGATTTGCCAAATGGTGGGCGGGGGAGGGATTTGTAGCCATCCCTGAAGGGAGAGTAGCAATGGTCCAAAACCCGGTCCCCTCGTGTGTTGAAACTGATGTGTTGGTAGTATTTTGGTGCTATTGACTTGAGGTTGGCTTTGTTAAAGTCCCCAGTCACAATGAACGTGGCCTCAGGGTGAGCGGTTTCCTGCTCACTTATACTCCCATACAGTTCCTTGAGTGCCCTGTCTGTGTCGGCTTGTGGCGGGATGTACACAGCTGTGATAATGACCGCTGTGAATTCCCTCGGTAGCCAGATTGGTCGACACAGAAGCATGAGAAATTCCAGATCAGGAGAGCAGAAAGACTTGATAGAATGTACGTTCCTCTGATCACACCAGGATTTGATGATCATAAAACATACACCACCACCTCTGCTTTTACCTGAGAGGTCTTTCGCTCTGTCCGCTTGGTCCCCATATGTTCGATGGCTGAGTCTGGAATCTCCGCAGACATCCGAGTTTCTGTAGGGCAGATAATGCAGCAGTCCCTCGTCTCTTGTTGGAAAGAGATCCGCGCTCTCAGCTCGCAGAGCTTGTTGTCCAGAGACTGAAAATTTGCCAGTAGAATACTGGGTAGCGGGGGTCAATTTGTGTGACATCTTAGTCTGATGAGAACGCCGGCTCTCCTTCCCCTTTTCCGGCTGTGTTTCCGTGGCCGGGCTGCCCAGACAAAGGGCTCCGCTGCCGTGTTTGAAACAGCAGGTCGGCATTGAGATATTTAACTTCTGGTGTTCGGTGTGCTATTGCAGAACCAATGTCCAAAAGTGTTTGTTTATCGTAAACAATAACGCAGACAACATCCAAGTCAAAAAACATGAGAACAGTAGACAAAACAAACAAAAAACTGCATATATTAGGTCGGAGTTCGCAACGCAGCAGCCATACTCGGTGCCACATCTATGTGGGGATATCTTGTTTACTTGCTACTATATGTTTAAAACAAACTTGTAAATACTTTAGAAAGATACAATGCCAATGGTGTCAGAAATGAATGGGGACTTGGGGCAAAAATGCCACCGAAATTAACAAAAATATCCCGAAATTCAAAATATGGAGGCAAAAAATGCCCACGCAATTAGTTTCCGTGTTTTATTAATAATATCTGATATAGTTACAATTACATACATTGCTATCTTCTTTTGACTTTTCACTGAACATTATTTTTTCCCTGCTGTCTGGTTCCTCGCACCATCGTGTGCACAGAGAGGCTCTCCCTTCTATCAATCCGCATCAGTTCGGTATTGTACTCCCGCGTTAAATTCCGTAACCGTTCGACCCTTTTGTTTAAAATAAACTGTCCTAGTGGGTAACACTCTCGCTCATGGTGCTGTACTGTACTTCCCTGCCCTGTGCTGTGCTGCTGTTTATCTGTCTGAAAAGCCTCACCCGCAATAGGCCAAAAGTGCGCAAGGGATAGATGTTATATAAATAAGGTATGAGAAATTACAAAACATAATGTAACCAAATGCTACAATTTACTTAATAACAATATCTCAGTATGTTAAATAACCATAATGGTAATTAAGACTTTATTATTACAACTGTAATACAATAATACATATACAGAACAACCACTTTTAGTGTTTGAATCAATCATATCTCTCACTAAACACTGTGTGAAATGTTTTTTTTTTTTGTTTTTTGTTTTTTGCCTTATTTTATTCAGTTGGCATGTAGGAGTTGATTTAACATAATTGCTGCAATATCATAGAGGATAAATTTCCTCCTCTATGATATTGCATTAACTTAATAGCCAAAATACTTGGACATCCGTGAATGAGAATAAACCTGAAATAAGAATGCGTTTCACTCACAATGCACATTATGTAGTTTAGAGACATTTAGAATGTTACAAATTGCTATTTCTATTGAAATAAATGTTGTATTCTTAAACATTTTGTTTGTCCAAGAATCTTCTTACAGCAATGCAGGTCTTTGACATTTAGAAGCTGCTAGTTTAGGACCTGTGAGGAGTCTGTTTCTCAAATTAATGATTGTGATTTACTTACATTTTGTTGTGCATCTGGCCATCCACTTCCCTCTCTATCCTGGTTAGAGATTCTTTTTTCAAAACAGTAATGCATGGAATAGCCTTCATCTCTCTAAAACAATAGACTTTAGGAGAAAATATAATAATAATAAGGAATTTTTCTTGAGTACCAAATTAGCACTTTAGAATGCTTTTGTAAGGAATAGGTGACACAGTATATGTTTGCCATCATGGGTAAATTAAAAATGGAATAAATACCACTTAAAACAATTATTTCAAAACCATAACAATAATTTGCAATTAATGATTTTTGCAGTATTTTTGATCAATTTAATGCATCCCTGGTGAAATGAAGCATCAATTTCTTTCAAGAATTTTTTTTCTTTGTGTTCTAAAAATGGACGCGTATATACTGTATATAATATAATTTTTATAAAGTAACTTGTAACATAATTACTTGAGTAGTTTTTTGGCAAGCTACTTATTTACTCTTACTTGAGTCAAAATATTTCTCAGTACTTCTGCTTGTACTCAAGTGAATTATTTCTTTAGTAGCAGTATTTTACTTAAGTAAAAAAAAAAAAAAAAAAAAAAAATTAAATCAGTTCTCTTTCCATCACTGCGAACAAACTCACCCATGCAAAGGCAGGTGCATACACACTCACATTCAATAGGCTTATAATTGCCCACACAACACATCCAGTCCATTTCTGACAGTTAATAAGAACAGATGTGCCCCCCCCTTCTCTCTCACACACACACCTTATATACACAACACAACACCATTTTCCCAGCACCTGGTGTGCTGTTCCAGATTGTGTGCGTAAACTGTGATTGAGGCAGCTTTCTAAAAGTGGAGGGAATAGAAGTCATTCCAAAGTTTAATCAAAGAAAAATAGTGTCTTCATAGAGTCGCCTACCCTCCTAAACATCTGGGCCCCTGTTCGGCTACCAACAGCATGCCTGCTGTTTCAAATGCGAGCTGAAACTCTCTATGGTCTGGGGCCTCCGTATGAGAGTATAAACAGATGAATTACGAAAAGATAAAAGAAGAGAGACAGATACGGAAATGAGACACATAGAGATGGTAAGAAAAAGACAACAAAGCAAGAGAGAATGAAAGAGAGATTTTAAAGTCTGTGTGTGTGTTTGTGTGTGTATGTGCAGAATGGCAGAGCTTGTTTAATTCATCAAAACTGGCTTCATAGAGAGTTGTAGATTTAAACTTTAATAAAAGAGCCCTAAAGTCCTGATGTAACAAGATGAAGAGAGAAAGAAAATAAAACAGGGAACTCAGTGAAATAACTTGGAAAAGTCTGGGGAGAAACAATTTCTTTCTCTGTCATTACTGCGGGCTCTGCATAAGGGAGGGCTGAGTGGAGCTTCAGTGATTTCTACTCTGTGCTCAAAGAGTTCGGTAAACACTCCACTCCAGTTCCACTCTGGGTTTTCCATTTCCATAGCATTTCCATCCATAACAAAATATGCGCTCAGTTTCAGATGACAGTTTCAGTTGTCAAGCTCTTTTAATACTCTTTTTTTAACATCATGAACATCTAGACACAACAGGTATTATATGCAATAAATGTTTGCTTAATTTCCATACAGTTCCGAGGGCAAAGCATTAGTATGATATTTTAGTATTCTCACTACAAATTCCACTATGAATCATTCCCACAATCCAGTTTCCCCTCTCCTTCAGAAAATTTCACAAAACATTTAGCATTTTTGATCATTGCCTTTCTGATGAGATTTCACACATTTATATCATCCTTACAGCTAATTAACATGCGTTTAACATGCAGTGAATTCTTGCTGAAATGCGATTGCATTATGCGTTAACACGTTTGCTTATGATTGTTATGCAATCTTCACTCAAAAAACCCCCAAAACATTTCAGTCAATTTTTTAAGATTTATGCATTTCAACTGTATGACAAATGGCTATCAAACTGAATTTAGTAATCTTTAACTACATGTACATATTACGAATTATTATGAATTACATAAGAATTACGTATAATTATAATAATAATTAAGTACCAATTAAGAATGTCTACACCATGCGTGAGTGGTGCGTCACGTCAAAAGCATAGAGACTTGTCAACAGTAAAGGGTTGCCCTGTTCTATTGCTAAATAAAATGATTTTACTTACCAAATATCATATGTTTAAATCTGTTTGCTACAAAACAGAATACAGGAATCTTGAGATGGGATTTTCAAAGTTTCCCTAAAAATGTGGCGTTTATGATGCTGAATACCAGTGAGACACTCCAAACGCGTCCGTCTGAGGCATGCACATGTAAATAGAGCGAAAATTAAAAATAGTGCAGATGCAATGCAAGAACACGTACTGTGAGAACTGGACACAATGACAAACTCAATGCAAAACAGATTGCTGTCAACTGTTGGCTTGTTCAATGATATGAAAATAAAACAAACACTATATTGAGTTCTTAAGACACTTTTTGTATTGTCTAATCAATGCTTTTTTCATCTGCCACAATAATGCAATTTATTTTAAACTGAATTTCAATCCGTATTATATATTTATTATAGGCCCCACATATTATAGGATATTTATAAATATTTTAAGTATTATGAATTATTTATATTAATTATCTTTATTTGGGGGCCTTTCTCAGCAAATAATGATTTATGTGATTAATTGCGATTAATTAGATTAATGAATTGGCATGTCATGTAATCAATTTGATTAAAATTTTTAATTGATTGAAAGCCCCTATTTAAACAGAACCTTTTATATTTATTTAATCATTATATATTTAATTATTGTTATTTCAGGGGCTTTCTCAGCAAATATTTACATATGCAATTAATTGCGATTAATACTATTAATTAATCGGCATACCAGCCCTAAAATTAATTATCCTATTTAACCGTCCCTGAAGTCTACTCAAGCTCACAACTGATTGGTCCATGCTATTTTTCACCTCATTAAGAACGTTTACTTCGATGCGTTCAGTGTGCTTTGCGTTGCATTGACAAATGCAAATGGTGTAGACAGAGTGTTAAGCAAAATATGTATCATTTAATTAAACTATTTCTCGCTTATGCCTAATTTATAAGAATGTAGATTATTTAAAGATTACTCAATTCGGTATAATGGAAAATTGTCATAGAATTGAAATGCGTAAAATAGACAAAGATTTTTGAGCGGAAACAGGGAGACTGACTTCCAAAAAAAAAAAAAAAAAAGCCCCCTGTTCCAGGCAAAATTATTCCACTCCGTACCGCTCACAAACTCTGTTGCACGGCCACACTCACACAGTCTGTACTCTTTCTGTGGTTACCCGCTCATCCTGTTTCAGTCATTCGTTGAGTTTAATGTGTCAGCAGAACACGCTTGCCTGCTGTGACCAGGGAACTCATCACTATGTGTGGATGTGCATTTAAAACCAATATGCTCAAGTGATGGAGGGAGCATTCAAACAAGCATTTATGCAATTCGATCTCCGTCTATTCTTATCACTCTATATGGGGATTGCGGTGGGACTGCATTTTTGAGTGTGTATGTGCGTGTATGTATGCAGTGTCATTTTTGCATATATCCAATCTGAGCTCCCACAAACTGTTTGTAATTTTAACATAAAAAGAATGTAAAACTGGTAGAGTAAAAATTTTAAATGTTAAAATCAAGTAAAAAAACAACAAAAAAGTATACTAAAATTATATCTTAAAATGCCTGAAACACTATTTTTACAGCAATGCTCTGGCAACCACAATTGCCAGTTTGAACGGTACATTTACATATTTTTTTAACAGTGCATTGTTAAAACTTTTTTTTTTTTTTTTTTTTTACAGATTCTGTCCATTACAGACTTGTTTGAACAACATGGATACCAATCCACACATTCTTGACAAATTACTTTTTCTATTAGTGTTTTCTATGCTATAATACTGTACTGCATAAAAGAGATTTCATAACCACCATTAGGGTAATTTCAGTGCTTCTTACCTACCCTAACCTGTCCTCATTGCCATCAATTTACATTTTGATATACTTTTCAACAGGGTGTGGGAACAAATGCTAAAAAAGCTTTATAAACCTTTAATATTAAAGGAATAGTTCACCCCAAAATGGAAATTCTCTTATCATTTACTCACCCTTATGCCATCCCAGATGAGAATTACTTTCTTTCTTCAGCAGTACACAAATGAAGAATTTCTCAGCTCTTTTGGTCCATACAATGCATGTGAATACAAGTGGCCCCTGCCACCTCCGTACCAAGACTACGCCACATACCACCATCCCATAAATTTCCGACCATAATTTACTTGGCACAAGGCAATTAGAGGACCCAAAAGCCTCAGTGTGGGGTAGGACTTGGTCTCCCTTTTTAATCACCCTTCATAATTACATTCTCTGTTCTGTGTCATTAGCCGTCCGTAGCTGCAGCTTCAAAGGTTTTTGCGGAATAGGCTGATGGTGACTGGGCGCAGATATATTATAAGACGAGGAAATGGACCACTTGTATAGAAATCGTTACACTAAGGCCTTGTTTACACAAATACGTTGATTTTACTACGTTTACGCTTCAAAACGCTCTCTAGTATTTCATACTTTGGAAAATTATGATGTTTATGGAAATTCATGAAACTACTGATGTCAGATATTATTCTTCATTTAAGATATGTTGTTGGAATTTCATTTTGACCAAGAGCTTTGGAGATTTCCATCTTTTCCAAATGACATACATCTGTATTTGCATGACTGGAAATAGCTCAGGGGCGTTACCTTTTTGGCTGCCAAGTGAAGTGAGCTACCTTAAAGGGAATTATGCGAAATAGTATACACAGAAAAAGAATATCTTCTGGAGTTGGGTTCCAGTCCAAAAACATTACAGGGTTTTCCCATGAGAGCCCTGATCCAAAGTGATTTTTCCCACCCCACTCCACTCCAGCTCTCTTCTCCTTTGCAACGTAATCATTTTATTCTCACTGGGAGTGACATTGATTCATAAAGTATTTTGCTGCAGGTGCCAAGGCATGCCAGAATTTTGGTAGTGTCGTTGAGTTTGTGCGAGCTTGCGAGAGTGTGCAAAAGTGTGTGTGTGAATCATGGCTTGTTCTGAAGGGAATTCACCAAGCATGAATTGCGCCCGCTGATGGCGTGGATTTTGGAGGTGCTGTTTAAGTAGTTTTAGTTCCTGATTCAATAAAAAAATGATGCAAATCAAGTTGTCAAGTCATTTTTATTTGTATAGCGCTTTTCACAACACACATCGTTTCAAAGCAGCTTTACAGGAAGTCATGCATTAACAAAAAAATGTATAAATGAAACTGTAATATCTGGAATGTCTTACAGTGGTCATTGTTAAGTTTGATTAAATATGATTGTAAAATGTGTATAGAAATTAAATAATAATTGTATTTAGAACCTCTGTGAGCAAGCTGAAGGAGACATCAGGTAACATCGCAAACGCAGTCAAACATTTAGTGCCAAAGCAATTTGAGGGTCGGTTGTGGGTGCTCGCTTGTAGAACAGAGTATGTGAGCAGAGTGGAAGTGGAGTGGCATGACTTTGCCTGGAGTGAGGAGTGGGTTTTGGGTCGGAGCGTCATTGTTTTCTCTCACTCCAAAAGCGCTCCACTAATGCTCCATCACGAGAACAACATCGGTTAACGGCCCATAATGCAGCAAGAATTGTGTTGAGCAGTGTTAAAAATTATAGGTATGAAAGAAAGATGGAATTTCTGATATTATCAGAAAGACTGTGAAAAAACAAAAGCAAATGTATATTAAAAATTAATGACAACAAACGAGAATGCAAGTGGGGAGGTGACTTAAAAGGCATGTGTCCAGAAAACACGATTAGTTCCATTCACATGTAAAAAAATAAATAAATCTAAAGGTCAGTAATACATACAGTATCTCTCTCTTCCCTATTAAATATTTTAAACAACTAACATTATCTAATATCTAAAATATCTAAATATCTAATGCATCATCTTAACTGTATTATGTCCCGCATTAAATAGAACTGAACTTTTAACAATCTAATATACTAACTAAACTTATACGTTTGTAATATTGCACAGTTTGACTTAAATTGGTTGCCTCCTAAAATGTATTTTAGTGCCATAATTTATACAATTTTACATCTGCAGATGAAGAAGCTCAGCAAACATGAGCCGAGGTAGAGAGGGGTAGATTTAAAATCTTTAAACTTAGTATTGGACATATAGTTTTTATAGTCTATCTAGTCTTGATAAAAAAAGTGATAAACATTCTGAGAATGTCATTCAACGAAACTTTTTTTCTGTTCAGTGAATTCACCCGTCTGTCTTCCTTAGTTGGAGCCAATAGTGTTTAGCCTTACAGTGTCAGCAAGGGATGCATCATAACATGAGGTCAATAGGTCAGGGCTTGAGGTTTTGAGTGCCGTGACCTTGAGCCGCTGTGCTGATGCCGATGATCCTCCATCTCTAAAGCGAACATAACCGGGCTCCAAGGGTCTGACAGGAGGACAGGTCTAATCAGAGAATCCAGCTCAGAAGGGTAAGACAGCATAATCCGCTCATAGCTCACTCTGCAGAGAGGGTAATAAAGCTACAGAACTAACACGTGGTAAGAAAGGCACATCTGTGTAAGTCAGTACAAGCAGAAGTGATTAGGGTCATGTGACCATGGAGGTACGTTATCAGATTTGGGTGAAAGGGACAGCTAAGAAAAACCACTATGGAGATTCACTCATAACATTTACATTTATGCATTTGGCATACACTTTTATCCAAAGCGACTTACAGTGCATTCAGGGTATACAATTTATCAGTTTGTGTGTTTCCTGGGAATCTAACTCATGATCTTGGCATCATAATGTTGAAATTGGGTCGTTGACAAATAACTTGTCCGAGATTATAAGAATGAAAAATCTTTTAAAGATCTAGTTTGAAATACATGTATGGAGATCATAAAAATGAAATATTTGTGTCCATGTTGGTTTCATATACTGTATTTAATATGTATATACACACAACTGGTCAAAAGTTTTGAAACACTTACTCATTCTTTAATATAATTTTTTTCTTCACATTTTAGAATAATAGTAAAGTCATCAAAACTATGGAATAACATAAATGGAACTATAGGAATTATGTTGTGACTAAAGAAAATCCAAAATAAAAAAAACTGTGTTATATTTTAGCATCTTCAGAGTAGTCACCCTTTGCCTAGAATTTGCAGACATGTACTGTTGACATTTTCTCAACCAGCTTCTTGAGGTATCACCCTGGGATGCTTTTTAAACAGTATTGAAGGAGTTCCCATCTATGTTGGGCACTTAACTGCTGCTTTATTTAACTTTTATTTAATTTTTCTTTATTATTATTTGTATTTTTATTAAATGTTAGTTTTATAATGAAATAAATTAATATGGTGGCACAATTATATTTTTGTCTACAAAACTAATTTCAAACATTTAAGCATATGCCTTCAGATCAAAAGATTTTTAAGATCATGAGAAACATTTCAGTCAAGTGTTTCAAAACTTTTGTCTGGTGGTGTATATATATATATATATAAATGACTTTTATATATGTCAAATGGTGTAGCATGAAGTAAAAGTTATTCCTTCCCTTGCTACTTGAATACATGCAAGTGCACACAATCATTAATTCAAGGTAAAACATTTATTTTTAGATTTTGGAGTCACGAATATTACGTTTTTTTTTTTTTTTTTTTTTTTTTTTTTACAGTTACTACATTTCACCTGAACAAAATGTGCCTTTTCATAAAAATGTCAAAATATATTTTTTGAAAACTTCACACACAGTTACGAGGGTCTGTTTTAAGGTTTTCTTGTTGCATGACAACAGAATGGCCACCTGCATGTTGGTCACACCACACTGACTTTGATTTAATGGACAAAAGTTTTTTAGCTTTTAATTGTTTTTTTTCCCCTTTTCCATTTCCTAGCTGACAGTTACATCACTTAGACATTTTTAAATTTAAGCCCTCAGAAATTGAAAATATGTTAATCATAACAGAGATGTGTGAATTGCATAGTTATTGTATTTTTGAATAAAAATAGATCCGGACAAACAAATGAACAATTTTCGAGTTGGAAGTGTGTCGAATAAGGAATCATGGTGGAAGCAGATTGGTATTAGACATGATTAAATTTTCATTGTGAATGTTCACTATACAGTTTAGTTTTTATGCATTTTGTTTACTGTTGATGAAAAGTAGCAATATGGTTTGGTAGAAAATACTCATTTAGCCGTTTTTGAGGCAAAAGTTTGTGTGACAAAATTTTCCATTCTTTGTTGCAGCATCAAAATGATAAAATACATTGATAATACATCAGTTACATACCTTATGTGCATTCTTTACTCTTCATTATGTTGTATTAGCACTAACTAGCACTAAAAAGCACACTGTCTTTGTCAAAATGTGAAAGAGAGAAATATAATTTTGTCCAACACATCCATCTTATTCCAATCAAAATCACTTGAATACACATCATGTTGTAATTAAAACAACTCCTAAGTAGGAACTTCCCAAGAGGACTTGGAAGGTAGCTATAGCTCCTCAATGTTTTTAGCATAAATGCTAATGCTGCATATATTAGTGAATGCTTAGCTAGTGCTCCTCTTAGTTACTGATTTGACTAATAATTGACAACAGCAAACCCTGTTTCATCAGCAAAGACTGCAGTTCACAAGGTATTTTCTGAATTTCATGCTCAGAAAGAGTGTCAATGATTGCCTGAGATACAGGAAGACAAAACAAAGAGAAGGACAGTAAAAGTCAATATGAAATTAAAATGGACACTTTGTACTTTCTTGATGCATGTTCCTTGTCTTATTGCTTATGAGAGCAGTTAGATTCCTTTCGGATGGGGGAGGGAGTAAGCAAAGGGTTGTAAATGACGAGAAGAGTGAGAACAAGAGGGAGACAGAGAGTAAGAGAAAAATTGCTCCGCCATGCGAAAAGGTGAAGAGTGAAAGAATGTGCAGCAGTGCAGGCGAGTTAGATCCAGTTTGCGGTGAACTTCAGAGAAAAGCTCCAACATTCAATGCTCAATACTCCATATGAGGTCACTGTTTGTTATTAAATGAACGTGATGTGATATCGATACGTGCTATCAATAAAACACTAAGCTACATTGAAACTACATGTGTGCACACAAAAAAGGATCAAACCCAGATTCTACTCACACACATTCACGCTACTGACTGGCTAACCGAGAGAACGCCCACGGCAGGAACATCTCAGAGTAAAAGAGAAGCCTCATTGAGCACAGTCTGGCAGTTTGAACACACAACATCAAACACACACAATCGTAAACAGACCAGAGCTGAATGAGTTATACGTTCAAGGCCACAGGGGAGACCGCTGGAGGACGATGGATGGATGTTAAAATAATTTTGGAATTTTCTGTGAACTCACATTTTGTACCACAAGACAAAAACAGAAAACAACAAAGTATAACCAAGAACAGCACATTCCGCTCCGTGCAGGTCGTTAACAAACAGCTAAATGTATTACAAACAGAGTACAGCAGGATACAAGAGAGATTAGAGCTCTTTTCTAAATCTAGTGAGCTGCCTACCTAAACAGAATTTTAAAGCATCATAGGTGCACTCCCGATGCGAAGGCTGTTCCAAAAGATATCCAGAAGATACCTACTTTGGACAAAATTCTATGGCCTTATCACATGCATTTTTCAAGGAGAAGGAAATCCTAGAATGCACTGTGACAAACAGATAAAACAAGTTATAAAATTCCTCAAAGATGGTGGGCAAGTCAAGAGAAATGTTGATTAAAAAATATACTTAAATTTCCTTCAACCATTTAATCCAATATTTGTGTGTTGTAACTATTTTTATGCTTATTATGATGGCTTGACAAAGTCAACATACTTTTACTCCACAGACATGGTTTAGGGTTTTTCCAAAATCTCTAAACCAAGACCAAAATTATCAATTGTAACTCCTCCTTTAAGCTACATCCACCAAACCTGGTACAGACCTTCAGACTGTTCTGACTCGGGTTGCTAACTTTTCTAACTGATTGAAATTATGGTTTTTGCACAGCAAACAATCAAACTCCCATAGACTTACATCGATGTACCAAGACTATTTAACAGGCCAAGACTATTCAAATTCCAACTGCCAAAAATATAAATGTACACAAACACAATGCACGTTTTCTGTCGTGTTTTCTGTCAAAATCAGGAGAATTTTGTCAATCATATAGCATTCGAATGCACAATACTTTTACAACAATTATTATTTTCACAATACCATTGTGATTCCAAAACACCAGCAAACACACCTATTCAAGACATGACATTACATTGCATATGTCAGTGCTCGCTCTTGGAGTCTCAGCTAAATGACGGTGAGAAAAACTGCAACTTTTTGTACAAAAGTACAGTACAGCACAGGTTTAGTTAAACACTTAATGTGATTTTATTACATTTCCCTTGTGACAAACACTATTTACTGCCAAAACAACGACACTGCAATCCAAGGAGAAATACACTATTTTTATGTTAAGCATTTTCTCTCCCATAAATATTCACTTTAATGCATGGTTGCTTAAAACAGGACTTGTACGAAGCAATTGACTCTAGATGGCCAAAGTAATTTTTTTAGTGATGTATACAATTTTTTTTTTTACACAGTAGTCATATACCATCTACAAACTGATGACCACAATTTTAAACAGAAAGCCTGTTTGTGAGCTTTAAAAACGGAAAAGGCTTAAGCTTAATTATGGGGAAGAAAATGCTTGACAGATAATTTTGTCTTTCTCCACTGATTGCAGCTTCCTTATTTTTAGCAAAAAGTGTTTACTAAAAGTGAAAATTGATAGAAATTTGGTTCTTCCTGGTCGTTTTATTAAAGTGGTTTTCATTATCATTTTATTCAAATACTACACATTTTTGCGTCTGTCCTCCCTGTTTTTATTTTTTTTGTTTTCCTCTTTTAAAAAATGTCCTGTATTTGGCTGGTAGAAAGTTGGCAACCCTAGTTGTACTTCATATGAGGAGCATCATTTGTGCGGCATGTATTTGAGTAGTGTTTTTTAGACTATGCAGAGTGTTCCAATCTAGTGATGAGGTTACATTTCAGTCAGGATGCTTCCTTTAAATGCAACTGCCTTTGTAGGCAGTATACAGCAAGGCAGCTCACTATTTTTTGAAACAGGGCTCAGGACAACACACAACAGGGAAAACTAGCAACATAGAATAACACAGTGCAAAATAGACCATAAAGCTGCATAAGGCAGTATGCGGACTAGAATACACTACAATGCATGGCACAGCAGAACCCAGCATGGGACATGAGCAGCCAAACAATCGAAAGTACCAACTCTGAAATAAATGAATAAATAAGAGACACCACACACAGAAAGGGGGGGGTGGATAAGCCAAAAGCCAGGAGACAGAGAGACGGTAAGACATAAAGACTGGGTGGAAGGGTACAACAAATAGATTAGATGTCTGCCAAGCTGCCTGCAAAAACTCTGCCCTCATCTCTCCAAACTCTTTACGCCTACCCTTCTGTGGCCACAAAATAACGATATAACAAATCCTGCTTCCTACTGCCACCCATCCTTCAGAAAACAAACACAAATGGTCTATTACAAAACCTAGCAAGCTGCCTCGCTGCCTTCTAGGATAGCATCCAAAAAGAGATCGATGCCTTAATAAACATAAAAATACTTAGTACACACATACTGGGTAAAATGCTAAATTTTTAATTACACTGAACTATTTAAAAATATAATGATGTCATCGCCCCTTCCTTGGATGAGACCATCCCCAACACACACATAAACACAAACACGGACTATATTTAGAGCATGCAAAATCCACTGTCTCTTCAACTTTCCTCTGTGTTAAGATTTCAGAGGGATAAAATGAGATAAAGTAAGAAAATAGGAAAAAGAAAGAGAGAGACAGGATGACACAGCAATTGTTTGACAGAGGGAGACAGAGAGACAGCAAAAGAAATGAAGTATGGATGGAGGCAATGAGAAAGAACTGGACAGAGACATGGGAACAATGCCAAGCAAAGAAGAAAGGAAATATATGTGAGTGTGTTATAGGGGATGTAGTTTGGCCATTCCATAAAGACAGTACATATTCGAAAAGACAGCTATATGACTTGTGTTCCTGATATAAATTCTATAAATTCTGGCCAGAAATTCTCCTCCCTGCCCAGTAGGTGGCGATATGCAAAAAGAATATGAATCGCCAAAAACAAAAGAAGTATGTGAAAGTGGAGATTTATAGTAAAAAAGGACTTAAATATTGATCTGTTTCTCACCCACACCTGTCATATCGCTTCAGAAGAAATGGATTTAACCACTGGAGTCATATGGATTACTTTTATGCTGCCTTTATATGCTTTTTGGACCTTCAAAGTTCTGGCCACCATTCACTTGCATTGTATGGACCTACAGAACTGAGATACTCTTCTAAAAATCTTCATTTGTGTTCTGCAGAAGAAAATACGTCATCTGGGATGGCATGAGGGTGAGTAAATAATGAGAGAATGTTAATTTTGGGGTGAACTATCCCTGTAAGTCATCTGCCACAATAATGTAATATAATAGAAATTATTTAATATTAATTTATAAATGGCTTTTAGCATATTGCTGTTATACCCATTTTATTTAAATGTTCATGTTGTGTCTAGCAACACCCCTTAAGTGTTAGTAACCTTTAGTTAAGGTTACATTCCTGTTATCATCATGCCTCTTGTGGCTTATTGCTTTATTTTATGGTGTTGCATCAAAGTCATCACAAGTGGTTTGCAATCAAACAAACGTTACATTATGAAAATCATAATAAAACAAAAAGTTTGCAAAAAGTTCAAGCTCTGTATACACATATTGTAAAAAAATAAAAAAATAAAAATCACTTTGGCACAGTGCTCAAATGTTTTCTGACCAATTTTCTGCCCACATACATCAGCTTAAAAGTGAAAATCTATTTTTCTGTTCTTTGAATCTTGAAAAGAGTTGAGATATTTCCAATTACTTGATGGTACTAAGCATGTAGACCAGCATGGAGGGGACGTGAATGTAGACAAAAGAGAGAGTGAGTAAGAGAGCAAAAGAGAGTGAGAGAGACATAAAGGCAGAGAGAAAGTGTCTGAATCCAGCACCCTGGACAGCGCCTATCGATCGTCTCCCAGCACACATCACCACAACTTTCACAGATTGCTATTGAGAAGTGACCTGTAATGCAATTACTGCCCAATGCGGAGTCGAAGTGGCCATCAATAATTAAAAGGCAGCCAAGTCGCGGCCTGCAATTCCGCTTTTATTCCCATGTTGTTGTTGTTGTGTCCGCTGCCCTGGCTACCAAACTGTTTCGCCACCAGGGGTCGAATAAGATTTGTGAAAATGTGTCCTTCAATAAAACCAATCATGGAGGACGAATGCTCTTCGCTGCAAAGTTTATTATTCTGCTGGCATATGTCTTCCACGGGAGGCTCAGACCACAGCGCAGTTGTATTAACCAACAACAAATCACCACACGCAACTGCTGTCTGCTCGACAACGCTATTATGAGTGGATATGTCAACCTACCTATTGTCTCATCTGCTCCAGGTGCCCGCATAGTGTTTAGAAAAAGTCAGCACGACATCGGCTGCAAAGGAATTTTGTTTAGTTTTTTCTTCTTCCTGGGCCACCTTGCTGTCACAAGCATTTTTCACACCTTTATTCTCAGTTGCAACAGAATATAGAGCATCTCTTCCGTATTACATAATGTTGTAATCAGTACAGCAGGCCTCCACAGGGAAGGCAACAAGCTCACCACAAGTTGAGAGGAGCATCTATTTTTCACGATGACAGACGCGTATCTGTCAAAACGTCTCTCTCAGCTATGGATTCTTAGGTTTAGTCACTTAGAGCTGTGAGTGATTATATAAGGACTGTGAACTTGCAGGTGATTCTGGGTAAGGTTCTCTTTAAGGAAAGAGGTCAATCATCACAAGAGAAAGTGAATCACACAAAAACATATCCACGTCACATTTCACCCCAAAATGAATATACAATCAGAAGTTTACATACACTTAGGTTGAAGTCATTAAAACTAATTTTTTAACCACTCCACAGATTTCACATTAGCAAACTATAGTTTTGGCAAGTCGTTTAGGACATCTACTTTGTGCATGACACAAGTAATTTTTCCAACAATTGTTTACAGACAGATTGTTTCACTTTTAATTGACTATATCACAATTCCAGTGGGTCAGAAGTTTACATACACTTAAGTTAACTGTGCTTTTAAGCAGCTTGGAAAATTCCAGAAAATAATGTCAAGCCTTTAGACAATTAGCCAATTAGCTTCTGATAGGAGGTGTACTGAATTTTAGGCGTACCTGTGGAAGTATTTCCACACCTACCTACCTTCAAACTCAGTACCTCTTTGCTTGACATATTGGGAAACTCAAAAGAAATCAGCCAAGACCTCAGAAAATAAATTGTGGTCCTCCACAAGTCTGGTTCATCCTTGAGAGCAATTTCCAAACACCTGAAGGTACCACGTTCATCTGTACACAAGTATAAACACCATGGAACCACGCAGCCATCATAGCGCTCAGGAAGGAGATGCATTCTGTCTCCTAGAGATGAATGTAGTTTGGTGCGAAAAGTGCAAATCAATCCCAGAACAACAGCAAAGGACCTTGTGAAGATGCTGGAGGAAACAGGTAGACAAGTATCTATATCCACAGACAAATGAGTCCTATATTGACATAACCTGAAAAGATGCTCAGCAAGGAAGAAGCCACTGCTCCAAAACTGCCATAAAAAAAGCCAGACTACAGTTTGCAAGTGCAAATGGGGACAAAGATCTTACTTTTTGGAGAAATGTCCTCTGGTCTGATGAAACAAAAATTGAACCATAATGACCATCGTTATGTTTGGAGGAAAAAGGGTAAGGCTTGCAAGTCGCAAAATAGATGGCATCATGAGGAAGGAAAATTATGTGGATATATTGAAGCAACATCTCTTAAGGCTTAAGGACAAGGGAATGTTTTCTACAATTAAATGTCAGGAATTGTGAAAAACTGAGTACAAATGTATTTGGTGTATGTAAACTTCTGACTTCAACTGTAAATATATATATTGAAAATAATTCTGTACATTTTACTTTTGAATGTTTGTAATTCCCATTTTACCCAATGGTGATTCTAATGACAGTCTCATTACAGCAATTTGCTCTATTACAGTAAAAATACTGTAATACATTTTTCTTATTCAAATCAGCATAAATTAAAGGCAGTTTAACAAATAGTATCTTGATGTTTGTAAAATCACGTTAACAATTTGAATAATATATGTATGTTTTTTGCATTGCAGTAATGAGAATGTGATTTATTTATTTGTGCACTGTAAAAAGTTGTTCTTAAGTCGCTTTGGATAAAACTTTCACATTCTTTCACATTTTGAAAGTGAAAGTGGAGATTTAGGGTAAAAAAGGACTTAAATATTGATCTGTTTTCTCACCCACACCTGTCATATCACTTCAGAAGACATGGATTTAACCACTGAAGTTTTATGGATTACTTTTATATTGCCTTTATGTGATTTTTGGAGCTTCAAATGTCTGGAGACATTTCTTCTAAAAATCTTTGTTTGTGTTCTGCAGAAGAAAGAAAGTCATACACATCTGGAATGCATGAGGTTGAGTAAATATGAGAGAATTTTTATGTTTGGGTGAACTATCCCTTTAAGAAGACTAAATCAACCAGACTATATTTGGTTATACTATTATACCGTTTTTTTTTTTTTTTTTAAGTGTTAATTCAGGTAGAAATAGCTCTTTAAAGTAACATCTGGAACATCTACAACTTTTTACAGTGCGGTAAAGAGAATTTTGTGGGTAATGTGCTTAATTGTCATGAAAATGTCACAATGCAAAAAAAAAAAAAAATATATATATGAATGGTCCAACAAACAGGGATAATTTTTTATTTCGTTCCTTTGATTTTTGGGGTGAAAGATTGCCTGGCCATGTTTTAGTTAGGTTTGGTGAGATTACCCCAGACAGGGAAAGAAAGAGAGATTCTGCCCATCAGTTTGAGATGCAGCTCACCCAAAGGTCTTCACACCCACACTTTTCACGGGCCTCTCTCGGGAAGCAGGTCTATATTAATCAGTCCGCAGACTTGTTGAAAGAGCCGCCACAAAAGTAGGTTGCACGGCCGGTCAATGGTATGGATTTCTGGGTCTGTACCGTGATCTCACAATCATCAGTGAAAGAGAGAGAGTGAGAACACAAATAAATGAACACAAATCAGAATAGAGCCACTTCGCTTGCTGTTTCCTCATCTGTCTTTCTTTTTTTCCTTTATGCTTTTCAATCATCTATTCCATCTCTCCTCTGTTCTCATCTCTTTTCCTGGAGGCATGGCTCATATCACAAGACTGCAATTATGTGAGTGTGTGTACCACTATGAGTTCCAAAATGATGCATTGATCTATGTAGTGCTACCTTATCAACAGAATGTCAGTATCTGTTGTCAGGGGTCAATAGACAATACATTTATGTGTTTACGGGTGTGAAGGTGTCTTAAAATGCACATATTTGTGAGTAGGTGTATGCATATTTGTATAAGAGTGTTTTAGTCTAGATTTGTGTGTTTTCATGTGTTTCTGCGTGGGAGGGGAGGGTTATTTCAAGGGGTATGTTCGGAACGGCATACTACTTACTGT
This sequence comes from Myxocyprinus asiaticus, assembly GCF_019703515.2. Lineage (NCBI taxonomy): Eukaryota > Metazoa > Chordata > Actinopteri > Cypriniformes > Catostomidae > Myxocyprinus > Myxocyprinus asiaticus. The sequence continues at coordinate 9,133,124 of NC_059381.1, forward strand.
TTTTGAAAGAGTATGTAGTATGTATACTGTACACAGTATGCAAGTGTTCTGTGTGCATCGAATAATGATGACCATGTGCCAAAATGGATACAAAAGTAAATATATGGAAAATGCTTACAACAGAACATACTGTTTCACAAACTATTTTTAAAATAAAAAAGGCATTATTCAAGTATATACTAAGTATTTCTGAGAGGGAAGTTTATAAGAGGGGTATGTTTGAAATGGCATACTAACTATGTTGAAAGAAAGTAGTATGCAGTATGTATGCTGTGCACAGTAAGCCAGTTTTCTGTGTGCATGAAATGCCCAGGTGACTTGCTACATTTGCTGAAATGTATACAAATGTAAATGTATACAAAAGGCTTACTATTTTTTCTGCGTTAAGTATTTCTGCATGGGAAAAGAGGGAGGTTTGTTATGGGTTACTATTTTCGAAGATAGCAGTATGCAGTATGCATACTGTGCTCAGCGTGCATGTTTTCTGTATGTATGGAATAGCCAAATGACCTGTTACATTTGCTAAAATGTGTAGAGTACAACCCAAGCACACTAGATGGAATACTGTATGCCACAATGCAATGCACTTGACATGACTTTAAATTTTGTTGAATGAACCAGAAGAAATATTAAGCACAATTTTAATTTGACTTGAGTTGGAAAAAGGTATGATATTTTTACACAAAACTGAATAGAAAATGCAAAATAAATCGCACTGATCGCTGAGATGATAACTGGATACAACTTGCAGAAGTAAACATGCAACGTAGAGAGATCATGCTTAACGCAGCATACCACTGTTTAATGAAATGTTAACCCTTGGATACTACATACTGCTTTGCATACTATTTTTAAGTTATATTAGTATGCAGAATACCGTATATATTCTGTAAAGTATTCAGTATGCAGTGTGCTAATATTCCATTCCTAACATAGCCATGGTGTACGTATCTCTGTATGTGAGTGCAACGGCAAAGCCACAAAGAGAATTACTGCTCAAGTCTGTGGCAAATATTTCTACATGAATATTCATACGCATGAATGCATATTTGTGAACATTTTGCATTTGTGTGCATTCCAGTGAGTAATAGCTGCTCTGTTTGTACTTACACATGCATGTGTATTTAAATGTGAACGGTACTGGGTGTGTATACACACACACCCTCCTCCTGACGAGGCCCAGCTCCAAAATCAATAGAGTGCTTCAGAGCCATCATACTGTAGTATGAGAGAGAGAGCAGCATATTTTAATAAATGCAGCATGCATGAGTGCATGGTCCTGTCAGGCCTTGCTTTAAACCTGTCACTGGAAATGGCCCAAAAAAATATCCTATATATATAAATAACATATACATGTATATATATATACATGATATATATATATATATATATATATATATATATATATATATATATATAATCCACTACAAGAACTTCAAGTGCTGTGTCATCTTTTTTAACTAATCTTTAGTATATGCTTCACAGTAAAACTCACAGGCCTTTTTAAACACTACTTTAGTACAGATAAATTAATACAAAGATGTCTTGCTACAATTTCTGATAGGTAAAAGTAAATTCAAAGAATAATTTTACTAATATAAAACACTGGGCTGCACCTTGTCCAGTTAACAGACCAAAAGCAGAGCACAAATAGTTTATAAGTGACAAAAATGACTGATTTTAAAAGGTCCTCGTCATGAAAAACAGCAACTGCCTTGTTCTTTTGAAATAAAAGTTTTTCAGACATTTTTATGATTACGATGTAACAACCATGCATACATTACATCATAATAGAAGCTATTTACATATAGAAATCTTACAGATACAGTAGCAAAAACTGCATATTTAATTCTCAAGGCCTTTTTAGTGTTATAAAAAGTATTATGCGCTGCTTTGACCTCTGACCTGTGTACACAGCAAACATTGAAAATAGTGAAAACATGTGAAAGAGGATATATTTGGACTTGGAACAGGATCATGACCTATTTTTGGTTTTCACACCAATATCGTCAATGTTATGATATGTCAAGCTGACCTACGGCACTTCGTAGAGTTCAGTGCATTGGAAAATGTTGACGCTGGGCATGACGCAACGCTCTGAAGGTCAGACAAAGTGTAGAAAATAATTACTGAAAAATAAATTACTGTTTCTGGCGCAAGAAACATTGAGTAACATTTTGAGTGGACTTCAGGAAAGAAAAAAGATCATCAAAAGTATAGAATATAGGCTTACATAGACATGACAAATAGTATTATACTTATATGTAATAATCAAGTAATAAATTTAAGGTACATGTGAATAAAAATGCCACTATTTTTTTTTGCATCATGCCTCTATGTAATACACCTTAAACCAAATTACACTTATATAAACATTGTATTCTGTATTGCATTACTTTATAGCTGCAATATTTGTGATAAAATAAGGTAGAATACCGTAGAAATGCTCGATAAGCACAATATAAATGCTCACTTGATTTTGGTCTCTGTGCGAAATCTCAGACGACACAAAACAAAATGTCAAATACGTTAAGGTTTTATGGTAACAAGCGCGAGTGCGTTTTTTATCATTCATTTGGAATGTTCTGGTGACTGCCATTAACTTCGTTGAGCTGTGATTTTGAAGTTCCACGTCCCACTCTCTCATTGGCTCTTTCTATCTCGGCTCGACAGCTTTGGATGCCTTCGTGCACTTGAGAGAACTTTCCAACATAAAAACCACTTTCCTAAAAACCATCAAGCTGTCAAGTGAAGTGGAAAAATGAGAGAGATTACAGCATAAAGGAGGAGAAGGGGGACAGAGAGAAAGGATTTTCTTTCTAGATTTTTATGCAGATAAAACGTTCCAATGATTTTTTCATCTTTTCAGAAAAGATTCTGAAAAGATAATGAATTTTTCTCTTCATCAGTTACATATTTATTCTCTCTCACTCTCTCTTTCTCTGTTTACTTAAAGGTGCACAAAATGTCTGTTTATGTTCACTGACACCTAACGGCGAATATGCAGCATCATAGAAAAACATAATTTTTTAGTTATCGATACGATAATAAAAATGTGCTTTTGAAGTCAACCATGATTAATTTACTCTGAGCGTGAAAGCGTCCAATTACAGCAGATTATCTAGATAAAATGAGTAATATTCAGCTGGTCATGTGTTTTTCAACATGGCGACGCTCATGAATGTGTGCCTAGCACCATGTTTAGAATAAAGCACAATAAAGACTGATATGAGTCTCCATCTCATGTGAATTCATCATTTCAAACATATTTCTCAAAAAATACCAATTCTATTATTACTAATTCTTTCTGTTTAAAAGTTTATCAATTTGCAAAAAAAGTGCACTTTGAAGCTAAACTGTGTAATTTCTGTGACACTAGTATAATTATAATAATAATTTTATTTATTTATCACACATTATACATTTGCACATATACAGTGAAATTCTTTTTCTTTTTTTTTTCACATATCCCAGCTAAGCTGGGGGTCAGAGTGCAGGATCAGCCATGATACTGTGCCCCTGGAGCAGATAGGGTCAAGGGCCTTGCTCAAGGGCCCAACAGTGGCATCTTGGCAGTGCTGGGGCTTGAGCCCCCAGCCTTCTGATCAGTAACCCAGAGCCTTAACCGCTGAGCTGCCACTGCCCCCGTAGTATCATCTAACGGAATTGCAAAAATAATTATTGTTTTCAAACAGGTTTCCCCGAACACTCCCCCCTTCTGCTACTGGCTGAACAAACAGATATGCTGTGTTCATGTAGTGTCGGAATTACTGTAATTACGAGTTAGCAACTTAGAGATTCCGTCCTCTGACCTCTTGAATTATTAGCTTCCATGGCAACACTAATAACGGCAAAACAGCTTTGTAAAACATTCATTACTACGTTAATTAATTAATTCATTGTATGCTCTTGCAAAATGTTTAAGAACAAAGAAAATACTCAAGGTAACAATGGCATAATAAAATCGCATATCAAAAAGAAATGTGTTCACTATTACCTTCAACTGTTGAGGCCCCTGCCATATTGGTTATTTTTAAATTACGTCACTACTGTCAAGTCGAAACTTTCAGTTTACAACTTGTAATTCCAATTCTACGAAGACATGAACGCTTTAAGTTGTAATCTCGAAATATTGGTAATTCTGACATGATGTGTGTGACGCACAAATAGGCCTGTCCCAAACTCACAAACTTGCTATGACGGGCTTGTTACACTTTTCTGGTAAAATCCACCTACAAATGACTTACTTATAGTTGTCTCTGCATATTAAACTTTAAAAAGAAAAAAAAATATTTAGCATATTCCTCACATCTCGCTTAAGTATTTACTTATTTCTTTCACAATAAAAATTTTCTGATCTGGGTTTTCTTGTCACATTATAGACAGCAGCAAGATTACCAAATGTAATGACTTACACGCTCACTAAAAAAAGTGTGCATAATTGTACACTGCTGTGCGGCATATACAGGATGGTAAAAGCTGTTTGTGTGAGTAAGTGAATGTTCTCGGGCACTCTCTCTGTAAGAGAATGCAAGTGGAACTACAGCAAAGTGACTCCCCTTTCATTCAACATCTACGATGTCATAATCACTTGCATCAAAGGCATTCCGTTTGCCACGGCAACTGTCATTCTCCCTGGAGGCGTCATTAAAACAGAGCACACCAAAACAAGCTGCGCGAGAGCTAATGGAGAACTTCAAAACACACACAGACACACACTGCAACCTAACAATGTTATAGTGGGACAGGCACAGCAAGTTATTACTGAGCCCAGAAAGGAGTGACAGAGTTATACACACACACACACACACACGTGCCTGCAGACATTCATACGGCACGCTCGCACACAGACGCGCACACACACTAAAAGATGCTATAAATAGGACAGCTCTAATGTGATGCTGTGTAGTTCTTGCCCTTGGGTACAAGGCTTTTCCAGAAAGAGAGATTGAGTGTAAGATGGAAAAATAAAGAGCAGAGTACAAGCAGAATAAAGTGAGAGAGAGAGAAAAAGTTAGCTCACTATAATAAGTACTGCTATTAACAGGATTCCCATAGCATTTGAAAATGAATTTCCATGACGTTTCCATTTCTTCATAATTACCTGATATTTTACTGTGTTTATCAATACAAATTAAGCTCAATCGACAGCATTTGTGGCATAATATTGATTACCACAAAAACTTATTTAGACTTTTCTTTAAAAGCAGCAAAAATCTGTGTTCCAGTGAGACACTTACAATCAGGGGTTAAATTGGGCCGGTACGGTGCAGAAAGGCATTCTGGCATTCCGGCATCTTCAATTCCAAAAAGAAAAAAATGCTTGTTTGTCAATCCATCCCATTTATTGTGTGAAAATCCCAATTTAACCCCTGCTTACAATGGAAGTGAATGGGGGCCAATCCTTAAACGTTAAAATATTAACTTTTTCAAATGTATAGCCACAAGACGTAAACAATATGTGTGTTAACATGATTTTAGTGTGATAAAATCACTTACTAAGTTTTTCTGTGTAAAGTTATAGCCAATTTTACAACTTCGTTGCCATGACGATATAATGTCACCAAACCCTAAAGCCCAAAAAGACCTTAAAAATGACGATTTAAGCAACTTTACAGCTCAAATAATAAACAAGTTTTAATGGAAGAATTAATGTAAGTGCTTTTCTAAAATTAGAAGCTTCACATTTCTGCCTTTAAACCCTCCAAAAATTGGCCCCTATTCACTTCCATTGTATGTGCCTCACTGTAACCTCGATTTCTGCTTTTTTTAAAGAAAAGGAGGGACGAGTCAAAAATATTTTTTGTGGTAATCAACATTATGCCACAAATGCTGTCGACTGAGCTTAACTTATATTGAACCTGGAATGTTCCTTTAAGAATAATATTTTTTTAATTATTTTTTTTTTAATATAAAATTACAATAGAAATGGTCATAACTTTCCTATGCATTTTTAAGATTCTATTCATTTCCATTAATTGTCCAGGCTTGGAAAACACAATTTTACAATGACCTGATATGTCCAGTTTTTCCATGACCATGGGAACCCTATATGAAGCTTCAGAACAAATCTTGGTTTTTATTTTTGTGCTTATTTATATGCTTGAAAGACAAAATGTCTGCCTCAGTCACCATTCACTTTCATTTAAACTTTTTTTTACATACAATGAAAGTGAATGATGACTGAGGCAAACATTCTGCCTTAATTCTTCTTTCGTGTTCCATGGAGTCATATGGGTTTGGAGCAACTAAGTGATGACAGAATTTTCATTTTTGACTGAACTATCCCTTTAACCATCCAAGTTTTACATGCATTTGCACATGCATGTGTGCAGGAGTGCGTGTGTTTATATTCTGTATGTAAGTTTATTGCACGTGCTTGTGTCGTTTATTTTTTTTTGTGTGTGTTTTGCGTTCGTGGCGGTTTGACCATGATGACCTACCCCAGGTAGTGTCTTCTGCTCGTGTAGCGCGGTCTGAGCTTTTAGCGCTGATTCTCTTGCACAGTATGTGAGGAAGGCACAGCCTGAAAGAGTAAATAAGAGACAGAGAGATACATTAAAGACAAGTCAGAGAGGTTGAGACACAAGCAGGTGTCTGTTTGAGTAGAGCGGTGTTCTCTACATTCATATTGTTTTCTCCAAAATAGGGAGAGAAGAAAAACATTGTTATTACATTTGAGTAGTAGACACAGGGAGAGAAGAGAAACAGAGAAGAGCAACACATGCCCACAGCCATACACAACACTCTCCCTAGAGAAAGATGGAGAGAGTGTGTGCTAAGACAGCGTGTGTTGTGGAAGAAACTACAAGAATGCTTTTAATTTCAGGCTACAAGGCCTTGCTGGTATTGAAAAGTAACCGTGTATTTATGCTTGTCCATGCACTTTGAAAAACAATAGGATGCTGTCATTGCCAATAATTTGACAATGACTGACAATGTGATAAATCTATAATGCTTTGCCTGGTTTTATAATCATTCACACAATTTTCTTTTTTTTTATTAAATTTTTTTTTTTTTAATTTTCTATAATTTTTCATGCTTCTACTAAAATCAGCCATTAAAAAAAAATACAATATGATATAATACAGTACAATAGTAAACATAGCAGTTTATTACACTTGAAACGTTGCATAGAAGAAGAGTATAAGGCTTGAATCAGAAGAAATAAATCCTATTTTTTTTCCTGCTTTATATTAGCCTAACCAAACCAATGGTGATAATTGAAAAGAAAATTAGACTGATATGGTTATCTATATGTCTTGCATCCCTAAAACACTATAGATTATGCACGATTTTGTGCATTTCTTAAATATTCAACAGGTGACATATAATATGAAAAATATGTTTTTTTTTTGGTCAACATAAAGATTTTCGGATATAAATTTGTATGAATATGTAAGGTTGTCTGAAAGCATATATGTTAGGTGCTATGGTATTTCTTAAGTTTTTCTCTATTTCTAATCTCCTTTTAGCTTTCACCAGTTAAATTAAAAAGTCCTGCTGTGTGAAAAATTAGTTTTTTTTAAGTTGAAAACTCCATACAGAATAATTATATGGCAATTAGAAAAATACAGTTTAAAATAGTTGTAGACAGAGTATAGTATGTCACATGGCAGGACTCTGCTGTCACACGTCATGTTAACTACACAAATGCAGGTAGGAGAGAATGAAAAAAAAAAAAAAAACTTGTGTCATGATGAAATGATAAGCAAAAAACAAAAAACAAAACAAAGAGTATGGAGGAGATTTGGAAAGAGAAAGACAAATGAAATAGAGAAAGTATCATTTAGATCCAAACATGTCAGATGAGATGGGAGTCTTTTCCTTAGTCTTAGTGGGCTTCTGTTATTAACACATCTATCTGTAAATTCAGTGAGACAAGACAACGGTCTTCCTGATAGTATGTTAATTTCCTGTCCTTTCTCAGTCTGCCCATGTATGAGAATTAATATAAATGTGTGTGCGTTAATAGTGTATACTACCCCACAAACCAACACATGCTCTAACATGATGCTAATCTCACCCGGCTAAAAGCAAACATTTAAGTATTTTGCAAAAAATAACCGTGAATATTTTCACTGTCAATTTAATAAAAAAATCCCACTGGGATGGACTGAGTGGAATAACCACAAAACAAAAGCTGAAAAGATTAGCATCGCATTTGTAAGCAAATTTGAATATGCAAAAAAAAAAAAAAAAAAACAAAAATGTTAATGGCTGCTAATGTTTATGCTAAGCCTCTATTAATATTAAAAAAAATGCTAATGTCCTAATAAACTGAGTAAACATGATAATCTGGTGCTGACATTTATGCCTGCATGCTAATAGTAGCCACAAATGTAGATAAGAAGCTGAATTGCAAATGAAAATGAAAAATCAAAACGCTTGACAATTTTCAATCAAGCACTTGTTGCAGTAAGATGCCATTTTTTTCATTAAAAACTTCAAAAAGTTGTAAGAGTGTTTTGGTGAGGAAGCAATGCTAACACTCTCCAAAAATGCATATAAAAACAAGAATACCAACATATATTTATTTTCAAACAAACGCTTGTTGCATGCTACTTTTTTCTTTTAAAAACCTCAAAGGTAATTTGGACGAAGAAAGAAATCCAACCCTTACAAAAAATAACAATAACCCAAGTTTCTGCCAAAATACTATAAATACTACAGGTATTTTTACTAATAAAATCCTCATGAATCAATATGTGATCATCTTCAAACAACACAAGTAATCTTTCTGTCGCTTTGTTTTATTTATTTCTTCACTGACATTGTAGCTAATTCAAAGTTAACAGTTTTTATTACAGTAAATTACAACAACTGTAGTAAATATGGCACTGTGGTTGGCACCATGTTTACCATGCTAATTTTTTGTAATGGAAATCATGACCTCAATAAGGGGAAAAGAGAAAGTTAAATATGAAAGTTTTAGGCCCCGATTTACTAAGATCTCAAATAACTGGTGCTAATTTCTTGTGCAATCTTTGAAATTGCGTGTGCGCGTCATGGCCGTTTTGCGGGTGATTTACTAAGAAAAATCACGCAAATAACTACACGTGCAAATATGTTGGACACGCCCTCCAAAAGGAGGCTTTTGCATGTGGTACTTGCACCAAATGCAATTATAGTACAGCTTTCACTAAATACCATTTTATTTGTATTCAATATGGCATTTATATGTTTATTTATAGGATTGTATGATATCATCATAAAATCCCTACTATTTAACAAGTGTAAGAGTAGTTGATGAGAATGCACATGACACACTTCACTTGAAATGTTCATAATTCACAAAGAAAATACAATATTACACATTAAGCCAATGCACCACTGATGTATACTTAAATGAAATCTGAATTTCCAACCGCTGTTATCTTGACCATGGAAAAGTTAGCTGCGCACAAGTGGGACACATGAAGGTGCACGGTACAGAACTTGCACTCCCCGTTTGTTTTACAGGATCAAGACAATACCTGTTCAGCATAGAGGTGCGTTTCGGCCAGCCTGCTGGAAAGAACCACCACTTAATGCAATATTTCGACAGTTAAAAACAATGTTTAAAACATTAATTTATTACATCATTTGGGCATAAATATTTAGTAGGTTTATGATATCATCAGTTATGACATTGAGTTTTAAAATAATCAAATAAAACAGTTTTTTCATGAGTATTAATTTAATTTCATATTAATGTGTGTCAATAAAGGGTGTTCTACGTATTATCTGTTCTCAAAGTCTCCTTTTTGTAACAATGACAGCATGATACATAGTGCAAATCAGATTAATACCTGCCTTTCATTCGTATGAATTTGCTCTCGTAGTTTCCGATTCTGAAATGACTTTCAGGCTTGATAAATCACTTTGCGGGTGCAATTTGTTTCATTCGCATCTAAACCGCCCTTTATCATGCGCATTTGGAGGCACGCATATTCATTTTGGGGAACCACACAAAAATTTCCAAGACGTGCTATTTTGCGCATCTGAAAGACGCAGTCTTTAAAAAACTACATTAGTAGATCAGCTTGGACCTTTATTTAGCGTGCTATCAAGTTTGCACATGTTTTTATACAAACAAACCTTTAGTAAATCGGGGCCATTGTGTACCTGCAGCATAGCTTTCTTTCTGTCTCCCTATAATAGCCCCAGTGCCGCAGGGACGCTAAACACACTGGAACAAACACACGCACACACACACACACGATCAGCCCCCCTGAGGCTAGAGCATGAATCAGCAATATTCTTTCTTGTTGTCCACTATGTGTGTTTAACCCTGTCCAGATTGGTTGAGTGAATGTATAATTGTGTGCATGTGTGTGTGTATGTGCATGTGTGGCTCCTGCAGTCCTGCCTGGCTTTTTTAATTAACTCAGTGTGACAGTTCGGCACACTCCTCTGAGGGCCTGTCATGTTATAGAACAGGCTAGAACTCTCATGGGACACTAGTGCATGCTTCCCTGTCCCACTTGACAAGTACCAGCACACACACACACACACGCACACATGCACACACACACGCACACACACATGCGCACACACACGTTGGTGCGGCTATCCTTATGAGGACTCTCCACAGACATAATGATTTTTATACTGTACGAACTATAGATTATTTCCCCTAACCCTACCCCTAAACCTAACCCTCACAAAACACTTTCTGCATTTTTACATTTAAAAAAAAAAAAAAAAAAAACATCATTTAGTATGATTTTTTTTAAGCAATATGAATTATGGGAACACTAGAAATGTCCTCATAAACCACATTTATAGCATGATACCCTTGTAATTACCAGTTTGCAACCTAAAAAAAATTCCTCGTAAACCACCCAAACCCACCCGCCCGCATGCACGCACACACACACGCACACACGCACACACATATGGGATGAACTGAAAGATAATGGGGAACCTCTATTTGTTTGTCCTCTAAAAGCAATATTGCTTCTTTCTGTCTGGTCACGACAGCACTTTAAAGATGATAGAAAGACAGAGAGAGAGAGAGCGAGAGAGAGAGAGAGAGAGAGAGAGAGAGAGTAAAAGAGAAATGAAAATACAGAACACAGCAAGCGAAAAAGATGAAACAGAATGGTCGGATGGTAATGGAGTGGTTTCAGAACAAAAGATGGAGTAACGGTTTGTGAAAGCAACAGAGCAGCAGTTCTCAAACTTTTCAGGCCAAGTACCACCTCCGATCAAATAAGAACCGCCTATGGACCACCAATGTTTTGCTCTAGATTGTTTTTTTTTTGTTTTGTTTTTTTTTTCAGAATTGAGCAAATTGGCATCTCTTTTGAGTGCAGACAATTGGGTATTGTATTGGGTTCATTACAAGTTAGCTGTGCTGTAAGTGATTTTAGCCGTTCTGGAACTTCCAGACTAGCCGGGTTAAATTTCCAAAACCCACACTCCGAAGACACGCACACACATGCTGTGTTGGAGCAGATGGAAGGGGGGAGGTCTCCCTGTGCATTTTGGGGTTCAACCATGAGCGTTTCCCAGGAGCTGCACAACTTACTGGCACTTATACGAGCATATATGGGCTGCCCTGTGAATGTGCACAATAATTGACAGGCAGGACGTCTTCTGATTGGCTAAACAAATAATCTGGTCCTGGCCCTGGGGCTGCTACAGAGACAGGTGTGCAATTTCATGACACCTATTTATATAGTGATATTTTACAGGTAATTGATGATTTTCTGCATGTCATTTCATAAAAAAGTAACTTGCAGCACCTTTAAGGTCAATCGGCAGCATTTGTGGGATAGCGTTGATTACCACAAAAATTTATTTTGACTTTACATCCTTTTCTTTAAAAAGAAGCAAAAATTGGGGCCTGGGTAGCTTAGCGAGTAAAGACGCTGACTACCACCCCTGGAGTTGCCAGTTCGAATCCAGGGCGTGCTGAGTGACTCCAGCCAGGTCTCCTAAGCAACCAAATCGGCTGGTTGCTAGGAGGGGTAGAGTCACATGGGGTAACCACCTCCTGGTCGCTATAATGTGGTTCGCTCTTGGTGGGGCGTGTGGTGAGTTGTGCATGGATGCCACGGAGAATAGTGTGAAGCCTCCACACGTGCTATTTCTCCACGGTAACGCGCTCAACAAGCCACATGATAATATGTGCGGGTTGATGTTCTCAGATGCGGAGGCAACTGAGATTCGTCCTCCGCCACCCGGATTGAGGCGAGTCACTACGCCACCATGAGGACTTAGAGTGCATTGGGGATTGGGCATTCCAAATTGGGGAGAAAAAAGGGAGAAAATAAAAATAAATAAAATAAAAGCAGCAAAAATTTGGGTTCCAGTGAGGCACTTACAAATGGACGAAAATGGGGTCAATCTGTAAACGTTAAAATACTCACTGTTTCAAAAGTATAGCCAGAGACTATGCATTAACATGATTTTAGTTTGATAAAATTGCTTACTAACCTTTTCTTTGTAAAATTATATCCAACCTCGTTGCCATGTCGTCAAAACGGCGTAAACCCTAAAACTCTAAACGACCGTAAATGCGATGATTTAAACAACTTTACAACTCAAAAACTCCTTTTCTTTTCAGTTTAAAAAAAAAAAAAAAAAAAAAAAAGATTATATTTGAGCAGTCCAGTTTTTATGTCTACATATAGTGTTAAAGAGAAAGTTTTAATCATGTTATTGCTCTGGATTTCGTAATAACTCAAAATGTTATCGCTAATACACTCACTGAGAACTTTATTAGGAACACCTGTACACCTACTTATTCTAATTAACTACTGATTATCTAATCAGCTAATCCTGTGGCAACAGTGCAATGGATAAAATCATGCAGATACGGGTGAGGAGCTTCAGTTAATGTTCACATCAACCCTCAGAATGGGGAAAAAAAAGTGATCTCAGAGATTTCACCCGTGGCATGATTGTTGGTGCCAGACGGGCTGGTATAAGTATTTCTGTAACTACTGATCTCCTGGGATTTTCATGCACAACAGTCTCTAGAGTTTACTCAGAAGGGTGCCAAAAACAAAACAAAAAAATCCAGTGAGCGGCAGTTCTGCGGATAGAAATGCCTTGTTGATGAGAGAGGTCAACGGAGAATGGCCAGACTGCTTCGAGCTGACAGAAAGGCAACGGTAACTCAGATAACCACTCTGTACAATTGTTGCAAGCATAATATCATCTCAGAATGCACAACACATAGAACCTTGATGCGGATGGACTACTACAGCAGAAGACCACGTTGGGCACGTTTATATTCCATTTATTACTGATATTTCAGAAATTAATAAATAGAATATAGTCTATGCCTATGGGTTTGGCGCATGTATGATGAAAAATTTGGCAAAAGGGAGAAGAAAGGACGAAGGAAAGCAGGAAAAAAAAAAAGAGATGATAAGATCACCAGGCTTCTGTGAAAACTATCCACTAGTGTCTTACACTTGCGTCTTATCTCCCCATCTGCAGACACTCTTAAGGGACACACATAGAAACCTGGAGATGAGTACATACTGAGACGGCAAGTAAATAAGCAACAAGACTGACAGAGGAAGTATGAAATGAATCTAAAATGTTCATGATACAAATCAACTGGAGTTAACGAAAAGCAACCAAAGAGCTGTCTTCTTTGCAATTTACGATTTTAGAAAATGACAATAGATTATGGTCCTACAAGGCCCAGGGGCATCAGACTTATTGGAGGGCTCTTGTTGTTGCAATTACAAGATCTAAATCTGCAAATATGAGAAATGGAGTTGGAATTACGAGAATGAACACTTCCTGTGCAGAAAATATTGTCAAGAGATGACAATGTGTTGAAATTAATATACAACATCAAAGCTGCGATGTGTTCAGTGTTTGCTCACTTCTCTCAATCACATGGCTCACTTTAATCTCAATCACTTTAATCACAAGTAACGATGAGCAATTGCTAGAAAAATTTATCATTTTGCCCAGAATTATAACTTTGCACGTCATTGCATATGTGATTAAACAAAAAATATGTTGAATCCTTTTAAACTGAGATGAAAGAAGTAGTAAATCACGTCGCCACATGTTGTTTTTCTATTCCTTTGAATAGAGGCAAATTCTTCTGATGACTTTTTCAAATGTTTTAAAGTGTGCCGCTTTGAAAACATCAATGCACAAAAAGATTCCATAAATTATAGAGTCCAGTGTAGAACTGAAATTCTTTGACACCAGCACAGAATCTCTCTGACTAAAACTCTGGAATATTGGTCTGTAATTGGAAATTTCCACGTTTTAAAACCACAGGTCATCTGTATTCACATTAGTGCCTCAAAGAAAAACTATTATTCACATTTGGCACAGAACCTGTTTGCAGTTAATAATGATTTATTCATAGACCCACACATGTAAGGTGGTGATTTTAGCAGTATCTTTGTGTGCATATTACAGCTTTATATCAATACCTCACTAGAACAAAAACTGAACAATGACTTGAGGTTTTTATTTTATTTCTTCAATGGGTTTCGAGAGTAAAAGAGAGGGCAATTTAATAGTGCAGGTATCATTTATAACAATTTGGATACATGATATGAATAATAAATTATAGGTGCTTTTTCCACTCGTTTTTGCTTATTACTGTCATTACTTATTCTTGCCATCATGAATAATCCAATTGATCATCTAGCCAAGAATGCTGCTTAAAAAGCTTTTGTAAGGGCAGTTTTCCTGCACTGAGACAGTTTAGGCAATAATCACATTTGAACCAAACAAAAATGGCACATACACAAACACACATACCTCAAGGTAAGCCGGGTAAACACTAACTACTGCACATGTGTGTCCTGTTCAAATCAATAAATGCTGATCAGAACTTTATTGTCCTAAAAGTGTGTGTGAATGCATTACTTTCATGTTCGTTTATGTTATTTTATATGTCTTGCTGTCACTGTGTCTACAATAGTGCAGTATCAGTTCCACAATGAGACAGATTGAGCAAAGGTAACAAATTCTCAAATTTTCACCCCTTTTTCCTATAAAGGGATAGTTCACCCAAAAATGACAATTCTGTCATCATTTACTTACTTTTATGTTGTTGCAAATCTGACTTTTGTCCTTCCGTGAACCACAAAAGGAAATTGTAGGCAGAATGTTCCTTTCATTCCATCTTCTACCCCTACAATACAGGTGAATGGTGACTGAGATTAAACATCATAAAATCTAATTTTGTACATGAAAGAAAGAAAATCATACATAAGGGTGAGTAAATAATGACAGAATAATATTTTTTGGGTAAACTATCCCTAAACACAATCATGCCCCACAGACCTAAGGTAATTTAAATAAACTGTCCTCCAAGGTCTGAGCATTCAAGGTCTCCATGATACCTTTGCCTTTCCCCCACTTCTGAACAACACGTCTTCTTAAAATATTTAATTGGTAGCCGTAAACCCCTGATTAAATAAAAATGCACTTTGAAGAGATCATATGAGCTCTGAGGGTAATATGAGAGAGAGAGAGAAAGTGAGAGGGAAAGAGAGAGAGAGAGAGATCTTCAATTACTGTGCCGAAACCACGTCAAGCTTATTTTGATTCAATAAAATAGGCCTTAAATATTCAAGAGCTGTTTCTGGGACTAATGAGTCCGCTCCATGAGTGATATTATTCCAGTGGAATGAAGTGGTAGTGTGAGAGAATATTTGAGGAGGTCGGTAATGGGGTCTTATACTAAACCTGGTAGCCCCTGCACCACTCACTCCCACTGCTGACAGAAAAGACCTTAAGATAGCATTTGAGCTGAACTCCTCATGTAGTAAGGAAAAGGGGAAAGGAATGATTCAAAATCCTGTATTTTTTACTGCTATTGTAGAGTTAAAGATTAGAATTGGTAAAAAGGAAAGGAAAAGAAAGGAAATGGGAAAGGAAACAGAAAAGGAAGCAGGTGAGAAAAGGAAAAGAAAGGAAAGCAATGGAAAGGAAAGCAAGAAAAACAGGAAGAGAAGGAGAAAGGAAATAGGAAAGGAAACAGGAAAAGAAAAGGAAGGTAATGAAAAGGGAAAGGAAACAGGAAAGGAAATTGAAAAGGAAAAGAAAGTAAACAGAATAGTAAACAGGAAAGGAAGTGGGAAAGGAAAGGAAAAGAAAACATGAAAGAAAAAGAATGCAAAGGAAAGGAAAGGCATTGGGAAAGAAAAGGGTAAAGGAAATGGGAAAGGAATGCAAAGAAAAGAAGAAAGGAAAGGGGAAAGGAAACCAGAAAGGAAAGGAAAGGAATGCAAAGGAAAGGCAACGGGAAGGAAAAGGGTAAAGGAAACGGGAAAGGAAGGAAA